>NW_024868354.1:0-30380 GCF_013358625.1 Macadamia integrifolia | reverse complement strand
TCTTGGTGCGGTGAATAAATAATTCATTACCCAAGAGAAGAAAAAATTATAGTGAGCCCCAAAAGGAGGGAGACATGGGCTTGTAAAAGAGAAGGGGCAAGACCCCAACAATCAATAATGAACCTGTTTCTAGGGCTATCAGCACACCGGAAAAGAGGACCATCTATCTTAGATTTGACCTCAAATAAAATGGAGTTTCATATCTGTTAGAGGGATCTAGACTTGAAAGTCTACCACCTGAGGTTGCGCTCCCACCAAATATGAGAAATGGTAGCACCAAAAGCAAGCTTACCAATCGTGTCACAACAAATTTCTCGGCAAAAGACATATCAACCCAGATCCACTTTCTATCAAAGGGAAGAATTCGTCGTCTCTAGGGCCAGCATTTTCCCAAGAGGCCATTCCAAACTACTAAGGAGAACAAGCAATCGAAGTAGAGATGGTCCACATCTTCGACGGCATTCCAACAAAGGCAACATTGAGAGGAGAGACTGGGATCTGCCGGTGGATAAGGAACGATTGAGTAGGGAGGCAGCAGCCAGCAAGTGAAAAGCCCTCCATATGGTGAAACTGTGGCAAGAGATGTGATTCTTAAACCATCCAAAATGCACCATGCTTTGATGCCCCATCGAGCCCTAATGAGCTCCCAAGCCAAGGAAACACTGAAGAGACCAAACGAAGAAGTAGACCAAGTAACGATATCACCACTATCCCAGGACCTTCTAGGGATGCTAGGTAGAGCATTCCAGATGGCAGACAACAAGAGAGTGAAGAAGGCCAATCTCCCTAACAAACAATGTTTGAAATCATGTCCACCAAGCATCCCAGATGGCAGACAAAGAAGGGGAAGAGGGGGAAGGAGGCCAATCTCCCTGATGAATGATACTTGAAATCATGTCCAATATATCATGGCCAAAGCTATAAATAGCTCTATCTCTGATGGAGTGAAGGGGAATACCATGAGGGTACCAGTGGTCCACAACCAGAATCTAGTGGAGGAGCCATCATCAACCTAGGAAATGATGACCCACAAAGGCAAGAGGTGAGTTTAGAATCTTTCTCTAAACCCAATAGGCATCAGATAAAGAAGGGGCAGTCCAAATATAAGACCTTGTGAAGGGGGTGGGAGTATACCTAATCAACCCAAATACTCTTCTACTTAGCTACTATCTTCTAAATCACCTTGAGGATAACTACGTAGTTGAGATCGTTAATTCTCCTCAAACCAAGGCCCCCTTCATCTTTGGGGAGACAAAAAATGGCCTAATTGATAGGGAGAAAGAATCTAATAAAATCACAGCCCTTCCAAATAAAGGCACACATAAAGACTCCAACTTTGAAATGGTGGACTAAGGAAGCCCAAAAATTCCGGACCAATAAATGAAAGAGGACTAAATAACAGATCTAACCAGCTCTAGACAGCCGGCATATGAGAGAAGCTTTCTTTTCCATAGTTGGAGTTTTTTATGTAAACGGTTCAAAATGGGGGTGCAGTCATGGTTTAAAGTATCTCCGATAACGATAGGATACCCTACGATACATATCTTAATTTAGCCAACCAATATGACAATCGATACCAATACGACAATCGATACCGATACTTTAATACTTGATCTTTAACATATCTTAGCGTATCTCCGATACGATATGATACCATCCAATACATATATTATATTTGGCCGACCTATATCGATACTTTAATCCTTAAGACGGGATCAAAGGGAGGTCCAAATACTTGACCTGCAGACAGCCAAGGAGAAACTTGATAATTCTTTCAAACTAGCCCTAACATCCCTATAGACACCAGTAAGGAAAAGCAAGGATTTGGGGAGTTAGATACGGAGACATATATTTTCAAAGAAGCGCAAGCAAGACATAATGGACTCAATTGAAGAGTTGTCAGCTTTGGAGAACATCACTAGGTCATCAGCAAAGGCCAAATGGGAGATTTTATCATTTTAAGGTACTTACACAAGGGCATGGGAGAGATAAGATGCTGGTCCATGGAAGATTGAAGGCTTTTGGAGAGCATTTCAAGAGCTAAAGTGAAGATGTGGGAAAACCTGGGCAGCCCTGATGAATTCCAACAGAAGATGCAAAAAATCTAGCAGGGCAAGCTCAAAGCAAGCAAGAATGTTGTCAAAATGGATCTACATGTGATGAAAGTCGATTGGTTATCACTTACAACTTGAGACGGTTGGCAAGCATTTTGGCAATGAATTTGTACAGAAGGTTGCAAAGGAAGATGGGCCGAAACTCAGACAAAAAGGAGACACTTCTTTCTTAGGGATGAGGCAAACAAAGTTTTGGTTGATCCTTGAAAAAGAAGCTCTGAGGATTTGGTGAGGTGTAGTTTGATGATCTCCCAGGAGGAGGAGAAGAAGCTTATATTGAAACCATCAAGACTGAGGGCTCTATTAGCTTTATGAGAGAGGACACCAAAGAGGATTTTCTCTTTAGAGGGGATACTTAGAGAGTCTGGAGCAAGGAGTAGCAACAAAATTTATTGAGAAGATTATCCAAGATTCAAGAGGGGTAAAGGACCTAATTAGTTGGGAGAAGAAATGACTACCTCAAACTTGATATCCTCAATCGAGGAAAGGGAGGAGCCATCACTAAACAAGAGTGAGGTGATGGAATTGATGTTGGTTCTAGCCTTCAAGGATCTGTGGAGGTAAGCAGTGTTAGTCGCCAAGCTCCAAACACTAGACTCTGAATTTTGGCCGAAAGAAACTTTTCTCTTGGGACACTAAAGAAAGAAGCTCCAAAGAGACAGATTTCTCTTCGGAACCAAAGAAGACATTGAGGGTATCAAAGTGGAGAAGCAATTGGATATTAGTGAGTTTAGCACGGCAATCGAAAAACATAAGAGATGCTCCCAAAAAAGGAGTTCCAAACTTTGAGGGCACATTTGACATTCCGGAGCTTCCTAAAGAAGGAGAGGAGCAAAGTGAGCCTGGATCGGCTTGGCCCAAGCCTCTCGGACAATAGAGGGGAAGTCAGGGTGGGAAGACCACATATCAAAGTTTTTAAAGGGTTCGAGTCCAAAGGAAGTGCAGGGTTGGATACAAAAAGAAATGTGGCTATGGTTAGTAGGTATACCGAGAACCTTGAAGGAGGCATCAAAGGATGGAAAGGAGGATAGCCAAGCTTTGTTAACCAAAACTTGTTCAAGCTTACAAGTGATTAAAGAATCCCCACTCCGCTTATTGTGCCACGTAAACTTGAGGCCAGACCATCTCAAGTCATCCATCATATGTCATCAATGCACTCACTGAAAGCATCCACAAAGGACTCATCTAGCCTACCACCTCCCTGCTTTTCATGGCCAAATGGAAGAACAATAAAATCACCTCCCAAAGCCCAGGGGAGAGAATCAGCCTGGTGAGCAATATGTCAAATGTTTGTCGAAAGGGAGGATCTCTTAGAGGAGCAATTGGTAGTATAAATGGTAGAGAAGAGGAAACAAAAGTTACTAGTTAGAACACAGAATTAGAGATGCAAAAGTGAAGAGGGGAGCATGGCAATAACTCGGATGATGGATGGGTTCCATAGGCACCAAATGCACCCATTTGGGTGGTGTCTGTAGTTGGAACAAAATTCCAAGCGGCGGGAATATGGAAAATGAATCAAATGATACAAGAAGCATTTGGCTCTTTGATACGAGTTTCAGTTAGAGGCAAAGGCAACACATAGAGTTCTAACATACGAATGAACTTCAACTAGCTTGGCTCAGGAATTAAGACCCTGAGGGATTGTATCTTCTTGAAGATGATACTCATTCAGTTGCTTGTTCAAGTGTTCCGTCTCCGCATCAAGTTCACTACCTCGTGGGTCATCCGTCATTGCATAGTTCACAACGGCTTGATCCCCGTTTTAGTTTCCTTTCTAGCTTAGAGTGTGAGTCTTGTCAGTTTGGGAAGCTTCATCGTGTGAGCTATCTCCCTCGAGTCATTAAACAGCTTACGCACCCCATTGTTTTAGTTCATTCTAATGTATGGGGTTCCTATCCTTACATCTAAGTTGGGTTTTAAGTATTTTGTTACTTTTGTCAATGAGTATTCCAGGGTTACTTGAATTTATTTAATAAAATATTGCTCTAACTTGTTTTCCATTTTTTGCTCTAACTATGCATTATCTTACATAGTGATAATGCCAAAGAATCTTTTTCCGGTCCCTTTTCTCAGTTTATGACTGAACGTGGTATGGTTCATCAATCTTCCTATTCAGGCACCTCAACAAAACGTTGTTGTTGAAAGGAAGAACAGACATTTGATGGAAGTTGCTCGGTCCCTAATGTTTGAAATGAAGATGGTCAAATATTTCTAGGTTAATGATGTTTTGACCGCATACCATCTTATTAATCGCATGTCTTCTTCAATTTTGCGTGGTGGTATTCTTTTTCCTTATGATCCATTGTTTTTCTCCTTCCGATCACTGTCTAGGGTTATCCAAGTTGGATCCTAAAGCTCTTAAATGTATATTTCTAGGTTATCAAAAAGGATACAAATGCTACTCTCCTGAATTGCAAAAATACTTTATTACTGTTGATGTATCTTTCTTTAAGTCCACCTCTTATCTAAATGAGTCTTTTACTTTGTCTGAGTTGGATGATGAACTTTCCCTTTGTATTGGTCATCAATAAGTTCCACAGGGAACAACTGTTGCAGACCCACCACCTCCTCCATTAGGTGTTCAGGTGTATACTTGTCGTTGTCGGGAAGATCCAGAACCCCATGCTTCTACAATGCCTGCCTTATCGTCTTCGTCTACAAATCCTGAGTCAAGTATCCCTATATCTGATCTTGATCTTCCCATTGCTCAGCGTAAGGGAGTTAGGGTTTTACCCAACATCCCATTTCTACCTTCGTTTCCTATTCTGGTTTATCACATTTTTTCAATATTGTCTTTCTACTATTTCCAGTTATCCCATTCCTAAGTCTATTGTAGAGGCATTATCTAGTCGGTTGGAGGACAGCTATGAAGGAAGAATTATTGGCCTTGGAGGAAAATCAGACTTGGGATCTTGTCCCCTTACTTCTTGGTAAGTCTGCTATTGGTTTCTGTTGGGTGTATGTGGTTAAGGTCAATCCTGATGGTTCTCTTGCTCGGTTAAAGGCAAGGTTAGTCGCCAAAGTGCATGCTCAGGTTTATGGGGTTGAGTATGTGGACACGGTTTCTCCTATTCCCAAACTTGTGTCCATTCGTATTTTGATTTCTCTTGCCGCTTCTTATCATAGGCCGTTATATCAGCTTGATGTCAAGAATGTGTTTCTTCATAGTATCTACATGAGGAAGTTTACATGGAGAAACCTCCAAGGTTTATCGCTCAAGGGGAGTCTGGGATATTGTGCAAACTCAAGAAGTCCTTGTACGGTTTGAAGCAATCTCCTCGGGTATGGTTTGGCAAATTTACTGATGTGGTTCTTGAGTTTGGAATGTCGAGATGTAATAATGATCACTCAGTTTTTCTATAGGCGATCTGATGTGGAAAGGATATTCCTTGTTTGGGGCAACGATGCTGACGGTATCCAGCGCTTGAAGGTTCACCTTCAACAAAAATTTCAAACTAAGGATCTGGGAAGGTTAAAGTATTTTTTAGGTATTCAAGTTTTCCTAATCAAGGAAGGAAATTTCACTTTCTCAGAGAAAATGTGTTCTAGATTTACTTACAGAGACTAGTATGTTAGAAGCCAAACCTCTTGAAACTCCAATGAATCCAATTGTGAAACTTACGGCTGAAGGAGGTGATATGTTAGAAGAACTTGAGAGGTATCAAAAGTTGGTGGGAAAGCTAAATTTTTTTACTAACTCGACTTGACATTGCCTTCTATGTCGGTGTTGTGAGGCAGTTTATTTTGCCTCCGCGTACATCCCATTTGGAGGTTGTTCGTACTCTGAGGTATCTCAAGAAGGCTCCAAGTCGTGGTCTATTACACTCTGATAATGGCTATGGACATGGTAAAGGTTTTTGTGATGTTGATTAGGTTGGATCTCTTGTTGATAGGAGGTCAACCACTAGGTACTGTACTTTTGTTGGTGGAAACTTCGTGTCGTGGAAGAGTAAGAAACATGTTGTGGTGCCATGGTCTAGTGCAGAGTCTGAGTATCGTGTCATGGCACATGTTACTTATGAGTTGATGTGGGTGAAGCAGTTATTTATGGAACTTGGGTTTTGAGTGCACTTCCTTTATGTAGTTGTGGTGTGATAACCAAGCTGTTATTCATATTGCATTAAATCCATTGTTTCATGAGAGGGAAAAAACACATTAAGGTAGATTATCACTTTGTTTGGGAGAAGTTGTAGCAAGGGGTTATCTCTATGAATTATGTTCGCACGGGAGAACAACTTGTAGATGTTTTTACTAAGTCTCTTGGGAGTGGTTGAGTTGATTATATTTGTAACAAGCTGGGCATGATTGACATCTATTCTCAAACTTGAGGGGAAGTGTTAGAAGATGTCGAGTGAGGGGGAGGAGAGAATCGTGATTAGCCCTAAGCGCTAATCTCGATTCTCTCCCCTGGGGGGCTTTATGTCTTTTTGGGTCTCTTTATTTATGTGCCTAGCGTATTTCCTTATGTGCCCCTAATAGGATTCTGTTCTATTATATATATTGAATGAAGCAGGATTCTCAACACAAGGTTGTGACTCCCAAAGGTTACAGCCATCTCTCTTCTCTCTCCCTTTTCCCTATTCTTCTTCTTCTTCTTCGAATTACAAAACTAAAGCCTTGGCTAACTACATAAAGGCTGAAACTAAATTAGGAAATAAATAACAAAAAGATAACTTGTATCTCAGCCAGCTGGTTCGCCCATGGATCTGATCCACTTAATGTGGATCCCCCAAGAATCTGTCGTTGCATGTACCAGTCCCACTGGCGGAGGAGAATAGACTTTCAACTGACCTGCCAAGCCACCTTCCAGAGAAAGAATTTTTTCTTCTTCAGCAGAGAATTTGAAGATAAAGAACTCATTATCCAATAGGTAAGTCTCTAAACTACCTTGGATTTTCCTTTGCTTTGAAAAATTTGACGATGGAGAAAGGTGGATGATTGCAAATGAAATGGCCGACCAACGAGTTGTGCCATTTCGAGGCTTCGCTATCTAGCAAGCTCGAGGGGCAAAGGTCTACCTTAGAGGTCCCAACAATGAAGGGGAGGCAAAATGTAACAGGAAGCCTTCCCCAATAGAAGAGAGGGGAGCAGAACAAGGAGCTCCATGCCACACTGTTCAGGGGTTGGCCAGAAGCGGCAGCAAACGAGGGGAGGAAGGAGAGGATAAGAGAGAAGGGGAAGAAATGGGTGGTGACAACACCACAGCAGGGCAGCCATGGCAGCCGGAAGAAAGGAGGGGAAGGGGCACTTACAGCATCCCACTTCATTATATGCTCCATGTACATCACATGGTTTTTTAATATACCCCCTTTGTGCCAAAATAATAGTCCACTCAGTCTTTTTGGTGTTCCATAATAATTGTCCACTTCATATATTTAAGCATTAATTTTCATTGCTCAAGCAATTACTCCCCACATTTTTAGTGAGGGTAACTGGGATCCAAGTTGCAGCTTAAGGGTAAAATTTGAAAATAAATTATACAAAATGGGAAGTAAAAGAATTAAATATATTATTCCTTAAAAAACATGTTTTTTTGTAGTGCATTATATTTTGGAATAGAGGAAGTTAGTATTGTCCACCTTGAAGCCCAAAAGTGACAGATCAGTTATCTACGTAGGATATTTTTCATACATACTACATCTAGTGAAGTTATATCACAGCATCCATGGAGTGTGAGACTAAGACGCACTTAAAAAGTGGAAGAGAAAATCCAATAAATCCAGACAAGTAACTCATCCAAATAAAAAAAATATATATCTAGTAAAGAAACACAGCAGATGTCATACAGTTGAAACTCTGAAATGCAATCTTAGTGTTGGCATGCCGCAAAACATATCAAACATACCGCAGTTGGTTTCCATTTTGAAGTCCACTAGACGGCACCCTGATAGCAACAAAGAATTGGAGGGATAAAATAAGAAAAGGAAAATCAGATTGCTAGTTTACAATAACAAAGTAATAAATCAGATGTTAATAGTAGAACTGCAAGGAGCATGTCAAGAAATAAAAGTAAAACAATGAGAAACAAGTACAGGAATTGGAAATGTGATGAATTGCAAATAAATAAATTGCACAAGTGAATTGTGAGATGCAATACTTTAAAAAGCTCATGAGAGACATGAACTCATTTGTAGAGACATGAACACATTTGTACACAATTTAGCAGACAGAGAAATAGTTTACACTTAAATAGATAAAGTTGAAGCACATATTCAAAGCCTTAGGTTCATCTATCAGTAATTTGTCCTTTATTTTAATAGCATCACTCAGGTTAACAATTTGAAGACTAAGAAAAATGCCAAGCAGGAGAGGGGGAGATTATGCTCATTTGTTGTTGCATCCATTTGGACCATTCCTAGCATTGTTATTTTTTATTTTATTTTTTTTTAAACAAACATTACCATTTATGTGAACTGAACCACATCTTTACTGCAGGAGTTCTAACTACCACTTATGGAGTTG
Organism: Macadamia integrifolia; assembly: GCF_013358625.1. NCBI lineage: Eukaryota > Viridiplantae > Streptophyta > Magnoliopsida > Proteales > Proteaceae > Macadamia > Macadamia integrifolia. The sequence goes on along the minus strand of NW_024868354.1, from coordinate 21,804 downwards.
CACTTATGTTAGTTTTAAGGCCGCTAAGGGTGCTTCGTATATTTAAATGAATGTTTGCAATCGTGGCATTTTAACTGTTTTCTCCTTCACCACTCCACTAGTGGCTCGGGTTGGTCTAGCTCCCTTCGCCCGCCTATCGTATCGGCTCGGCCAAGTCCTAGAAGCAACTGCTTCCGCCTCTGACTGCATTACCGGGGTAATAACAAATTAACAATAGAGTGTCATACACAGTTACATTGGCAGGCATACAACTAAATAACAGCCATCATTACTATTACAATGACCACCATGCCGCTACTTTATGATATTAGAATTATTTGAACAGTTTTTAATAATTTTTTCAGATAATTCAGATTAAATATTAAAATACATCAGAATGCAACATAAAATTTTGAAAGAACTAAAGAAATTGAAGGAACTATTGATTATGGCTAAATAATCATTTAGCCATGCCTTTTGGGCTTTGCCTCTTGCGAACCTATTCAATTTTTTTTTTAAGCTAAAGTATCTAATGGCTGCTATAATGCTGAACAATGATAAATCTAGCTCTCTTAGCAATGTCTCTGCTTCCTCTTAAACATAGTTCACATGGGTTGCCGAATTCCTTTATGTAGGGTAAACATTGCAACTCTATGAATGAATAGTGTCAAAAAATGCAAGTGCAATGCAACTGTATCTATGCTCCTTGCACATCATAAAAGTTCTAGTTGTAGTAATTTCTTTTCAAGGTTCAAAGAATATGACCTTTGTTATTTTACGTAAGCATTTCTTATTTACGACGGAAATTCATTGTTAAACTAGTTTCAACATCCAGTGAAGAGGATTATTATCAACAATTATCAATAGGAGGGGGGGGAGGGGATACCACCAAAATTTAATATTTTATATTTACCGTTGGCCGGTCCAAAATATTAATCCTTCCATCCAGTGATTCAGATTTCATGTATTTCCCCCTCCACACATGGAATCATATTCGAAATAATAATAATGGCTCATGACTCATTTAATTAAGGAACTATTTAAATGACACCTCTATATGTGTATTTAGAACTTATAAGCTTCTTTTGATTTCCCCTAGTCTTATTCCAAAAAAGTTCTTTTAAGTTGGGTAAAAAAGAGATTTTCAAAATAATTTGAAAGTGACTTACCATTATGTAATTATTAAAAGCGATCATGGTCTTACACATTTCTGAGTACACATGTGAAATGACAGGATTTACCCTAATTGGAAGGGAAAAAGAAAAAAAAAGTGTGTTACACTAAAATAGAAAAAATTAAGGTTACAAATTGTTTGACACCTTAAGGGGTGTTCACAATTCACAACAACACATATTACTGAATCAGATACTAAAATACATTGGGTTGGCTAATAAAACTGCTAATATTTTTCCCTACAAGTGTATGCCCCAATTGCCAGGCTTGAGCAGTTACAATTCCCAATGTAACTGGTATTAGAAGGCACGACAAAAACATGGTTCAGGTTTCCCACTTTTTCATGCCTTGCATAGTGGCATAGCAGGCAATGTCCAGCACTCCAGCTCATGTGATTAAGTTAAAGATCAGACCTAAAGAGACCTCAACCCCCACCAATCTCAATCAAAGAACATAGCTTCCGGTATCTTCGGAATAACAGAAGTCATCTTATCAACCAGAATTGAAAAGCTTAAAGTCTACTTGCCATCAGAAAGGGGGATTAGGGTAAAAGTCAAGGAATAGATAAAATAGTTCTTCTTTCTTCAATATATAACATGAGTAAAATCACTGAAGGCAGCTTTTAGTTTCAGTAAAATGGGCATGTACAAACTGCAGTTACTACACACAAACCCATCACCTCATAAAATGCACAAAATATTCATAGCATCAGACCATCACTCTCAATTGTCCTGACATTGAAAGCAAACATGTCTGAACAGCACAATAAGATAAAAGTGGCTATCATGCAATATTTCTAACATGTACTTGGTTAATATATCAACAAGATACTTACGCTAGAGGTGGCAAGACAGAAGATGGATTAGATTTATTTGACCATGGAGGTGGTTCAGTCACAGTCTTTGTATTATTTTTTTGCAGAAAAGGGTTTTCTCTAGATGCGTTGGTAGAGAAGATCTGTTTCCTGTTTTCATGAGCCTTGACGTTCTGTGAGGATGAAATCTATTGTTATAAAACAGAAAAATGAAAAACAAGCACAGAAAAAGCATTTCATCATTCCAGGCATGACTAACCTCTGTTCTTGCAGTTAATACATCCTGAAACTGTTTTGTAGTTGCCATAAGCTTGTTCTTCAGGTCATCACAAACAGTAGTTCCATGGACAACTCTATCCTTGGAATAGTTTCCATCATCTATTTCCAAGTTCTGAAGAGTTTGTAAATCTGAAACTGCTATGTTGAGTGCTGTAATGTCATCTTTTATCAAAGCAGTAAGTTCCTGTATTTCCACAACAGGATCATCGAACATAGATGACTTTTTGGCCACTGAAAAAATGATGAAAAGGTCAAGAGATGCCAAAGCTGAGCGAAGAAAGCACATTCAAGCAGCACCAATAATCTGTAATGTTTCAGTTTCATTCACATGACAAGAGTCAATTGGCTTCATGAATTGTCTCCCAAAAATGTGCAAAAAAGGAGAGATGCAGAAATATAGCATTTAGATCAATCTAGGTTATCTGAAAGACGCTAGTCTTTCTGAGTTTTCTTTGCAAAGTAGCATCCTTCAGACATATAAAAAAATTTGAATAATAGAGAAGAAATATGTAATAACCAATACGTGAGATATAGGGCTTATCTTATACCGCTCCAATTGAGAAAGTTGAATTGACTACGAACTATTGATGAGTTCTTCGGCGCAACAGCTGTGTTCGTATCGCTACAAATGAATCAAGTGGGAGTGGGCTCAGGTGTGCCACGAGCCACTCTCCTTAAGATCGTAGTCGCTCCCATGGTGCAAACCGGGATCTTTACGAATTGACCTCCAAGATATAACAGCCCAAAGGCTCCTTCAAACAGTTATTGCACTCAACTAACGGGCCACATTGGGACTCTTATAGTGCTCAACAAATCAAGAGAATAAACTCCAGAAATGAACTTGGTCTGAAAGAAGTCTTAATAGAGAGTTTAGGGGAAAGAGAGCTTCAAAAATGTATCTCCTAACTGTTGGGATGTCCTCTATTTATAGAGGAGAGACACGCTTTGGAAAACTCATTCAAAGGTGTCCAAAAGATACAACTCTCAGATAGAAAAGACAAAAAACTAGCAGTTACTGGCATCTATCCAAAGTCTAGTGCAACCTCACTGACATCAGAGGCGCGGTGGACTAACCTCACCCAATGTCGACAGAAATACTTTCCGCGTTGAACAAAGGATAATATCTGAAATCAGTAGTCTCCCTAACATAAACCAACATCGGAGGCAATCTGTTCAACAGCAATAAAAGGGAGCCAACACTGTTCACTTGGTCGGTCGACCAACATCCAATGTCATTGGTGCAGGAAATTTTTTATATTTTATTTTTAACAACAACAACAACAAACATAACCTTATACCAACTAAATGAGTTCGGTTACATGGATCTGATATGGAAAAAGAAAAACAAAGAAGCAAGAAAAGAAGGAAAAAGAAGTAAAAGGGGGATAAGAGAAGAAGATAAGGCAGTAATCAAAGATGCATCACAGGAACATCCCTTACACGGGGTGGCTACCCAGATCCTTGTCCTCCACAAAACTCTATCCATGGTCATACTAGATCGAGCCCCACCGTATGCATGTCTTTTCTCACCACTTCATTAATAGTCATTTCAGGCCTGCCCCTACCTCTTTTGGCTCCCTCCAAAAGAATCTGATCATTCTTCCTTACTGGGGCATCTATAGGTCTCCGTTGCACATGGCCATACCACCTCATCCGGTTCTCGCAGAGCTTGTCCTGGATTGGTGCAACCCATAACTCGTTTCTAATACAATAATTCCTTGTTTTATCTCTCCTAGTCTTGCCACACAGTCCTCTTAGCATCCTCATCTCAACTACACTCAATTTAGTCTCTTCTTGACTGCCCAACACTCCGCTCCATATGTTATAGTTGGTCATATAATTGTCCTGTAGAATTTTCCCTTAAGTTTAACAAGCATTCTTTTGTCACGTAGCACTCCTGGCACACCCCTCCATTTCATCCATCCCACTTTAATTATGTGGGCAACATCATCCTCTATATCACCCTCTTTGTTAAAGATGGACCCCAGGTATTTAAAATATTTACTCTGGAGTCGCTCCCATTCCCCAAGTTTCATCACTCCCCTACTCTAGTTTGACTAAAGGGGCACATAATATACTCTGTCTTCGTTCTGCTTATCATAAAACCTCTTGATTCCAAGCTTGATCTCCATAACTCCAATTTAGTATTAATCTCTTTCACTGTTTCATCTCTCAGAACGATATCATCCGCGAATAGCATACAACATGGAACCGTATCTTGTATATGCCTGGTTAGTTCATCCATTTATGAGTGCAAACAAATAAGGGCTTAGAGCCGATCCTTGGTGTAGCCCAATAGTAATTGGGAATTCGTTACTTTTACCCTTTATCGTCTTGACACTTGTCACCACTCCCTCATACATGTCCTTAATTATATCCACATAGTTATTCACACCCCTTCTCTTCTCTAAGACGATACCAAATGAGCTCTCTCGGTACTCTGGCATAAGCTTTCTCTAGGTCAATGAAAACCATGTGGAAGTCCTTTTTGTGGGCTCTAAAAACTTCCATAAGCCTCCTTAGGAGGTAAATAGCTTCTGTCGTGGATCTGCCAGGCATAAAACCAAATTGGTTCTCTATTACCTTAGTTTCCTTCCTTAAGTGTGCTTCAATAACCTTTTCCCAAAGTTTCATAATATGATTCATAAGTTTCATACCTCTATAGTTATTGCAATTCTGAATATCACCTTTATTCTTAAAAATCGGAACTATATTTTGCTTCTCCTCCACTCATCTAGCATAGTCCTAGTGCTCACAATCTTGTTAAACTGTTTGGTTAGCCAAGACACCCCATGTCCTCCTAGGCTCTTCCACACTTCAATTACGATCTCATCCGGTCTCGGTGTTCTACCTACATTCATCTTTTATAGGGCCTCTATAACCTCGATTTCGCCAACCTGCAATAAATATCCATGTGATGAGTTGGATTGATGCCTATTCTCCTCCACTTCTGAGTCCCTCCTATCAGTCAAGGTATCTCCATTTAGTAGGTTGCGAAAATAATCACCCCATCCTTCATGATGTCCTCATTTTGTACTAGAACTCTTCCATCCTCGCTCTTACTACATCCGACATGGTCAAAATCTCTGGTCATCCTTTCTCTTATTTTATCTATTTTATATATCTCTTTTTTCCCTTCCCTTGTATTAAGGTTTTCATACATATCATCATATTTCGTTGCCCTTGCTTTCCCCACAATCTTCCTAGCCTCATGTCTAGTTGTGTGATAACGTGCCCTATGCTCTACCTCGTTAGTCCTCTGCCAAGACTTAAAACAATCTTTCTTAGTCTGAATGGCTACTTGGACCTCATTATTCCACCACCAGGTCTCTCTATGAGTCTGGCACTCACCCTTTGATACCCCTAGAACTTCTTTGGCCACCATCTTAATACAAGTCATCATATTCGTCCATATCTCGTTAGTATTCCCTTTCCATTCCCACTTGCCATGTTTAACCATTTTATCAATAAAAGATTTCATGGTAGCTCCTTGTAGCAGCCCCCATTTATCTTAGGGTAGATCTGCTTAGCCTTCTTGCGTTGCTTCATACTGAGATAGATATCTAGGACTAGTAGTTAATGTTGAGCCGTTAAAATCTCTCCCGGTATAACCTTACAATATTTACAAAACATTCTGTCAGATCTTCTAGTAAACAAAAGAAATCCAAAAAAAAAAAAGCAAAAGGCGGGTAGACCTCTCTACCACCGCTCTCTCTCTCTCTCTCTCTCTCTCTCTCTCTCTCACCCTTCTTCCTCCTCTCATCCTTTCCCTCTCTCCCTCTCACCCTCTACTCTCTTCTTCCTCCTCTCTTTCTTTTCTTCTTCTCCCTCTCCCTCTCCCTTTCCCTCTCTCCCTCTCTCCCCATCTCTTCTCTTTCCTCCTTTGTCTCACACGATCAGGAAGTCATACTCCACCCTTACTGACTCCATTGAGATTCCATTCCGTCAAGCCTCAAATCAGGTGAGTTCTTGAGCTGCTGCTCAAATCTAGAGTGACTTTGTCACCGAGTTCTCCACTCTCTGCCTGCAGTCGCCCATCCATGTGTCGCTACCCAGCTCGTATGAAACTTTCTGGTGACCAAGTCGCTGCCTAGATCTGGATTCACCGGTCTCTCCATCTCCCAGATCTATGTTTATTGCTTCATTTGCTCCATAGGCGCCCTTAAGGCCAGCCACCCACATGGCCAGTAGCCCACAAGGCTATCAACTATGCTTGGCTAACAGCCATCCCACCGCTGCCCACTGCAAGGCCGGCGCCCCTCCGCAACTATCACCAACGCTAGCCGGAGCTCCGCCAGGCTAGCGCCCTGCCAATGTGGCTGCCTTCTTGCCAACGAGAGCTTCAAATCTCAGCTTGGCGGCTAGGAGTTTGATATGTGGAGAAAAGTTGGGTAGGGTTTGGTGGAACTCTACCTACAATTGTCCGGATTGCCTCTCTTCTTTGATTTGGGCTTTTGGGTAGGGTTTGCATTATGCCCACTTTTGTAGGTAACTAGATGTTCTTCTCTCTTCTTAATAAAGGTGTTTGCAATGCAATAGTCATATGCTAAAGCAAAGTCCAACATTGAGATCCCCTCTACATTCCTTTCCCCGAATCCGTATCCTCCATGCACCTCTTCATAGCCTCTCGGGTCTTTGCCAATGTGCCTGTTTAGGTCCCCACCTATAATAATTTTCTCCCTGACCAACACAATCATCAAGTCATCCATATGCTCCCAGAATTGTACTTTAACACTCTCATCAAGTCCTGTTTGGGGCGCGTATACGCTAGCTATGTTGATAATTTCATCATCTAACACCAACTTAATGGAGTAGAATCCTCTCTCCAAATCTCTTTACCTCCACAATGTCCTTTTTAAGGTCTTTGTCCACCACTATGCTCACTCCACCTCTCCCACTTTCGCTTCCCAAGTATCATAGCTTGAATTCATCCAACACCTTAGCTTTACTACCTCTCCATCTCGTTTCTTGAACACATGCGACATTAATCCTTCTTCGCCACATAACATCAATCAACTCCATACTCTTATCCGCCAAAGATCCAATGTTCCATAATGTAAATCTAGGGCCCGTTTGATAACATTTCAAGAAACACGTTTTTGTCATTTTTGTGTCCAGAGACGGTTGAAACGGAACAAAAGGCATTTGATAAAACTGTTTCGTTTCACTTGTTTTCAGAAATAGAAATTGAAATTTCTACCTATTTATGATTCAAGAAACGACCCAGGCGAAACAAGTTCTTTTCACTTGTTTCACCATTTCTGGAAATGACTCGTGGCCATTCTTTTCGCTGGTTACTATCAACTTCCAGAAACATGACTATCAAACACCTTCAATTCTGTTTCTGTTTCTAGAAACGGAAATTTATGTTTCTGCCGTTTCTTGAAACAGAAACGGTAGAAACGTTATCAAATGGGCCCCTAATTATATGCTTATAAATAGGATTAGTACCACAAGACATGCTATAAAAGGTATGAAGGCAATAAAAGAACTATATATTCAAAGATTGCAGGATCTATGCAAAAGGGATTAGCTGAGTATAAGTAGATATGTTATTTTAAAACCAATAAAATACAGAAATTTCCTCCACAATATTCAAAATATCGATTAAACCAGGAATGAAACGTTGAGAACTTTAGAACTGCTAGGGTGCATCATTGCAGAAGTCTTTTAGACTTGAATCTATACAACGTCGCATAAGTTACATTACAAAGTATATATGAAGTTATGACTTCTTGAACCTTTTCCTTATCAATGGAACCAACTAACTTATCAACTACACCCTACCATTTTATTTTTGAGCCGTCCAGTTCGAATTTGTGGTTATTTTTAACCGGCCTTGTCCACATCTCAGAAGCATGGATGTTAAGAAATCTACCTTTAAAACTCTTATTAGAAGTGGCCCCACTTCTTAAAACCACTTGATCAGTCCATTGTGTGCACCATAGTTAACACACCTCCACATTTGCGTGCTACAGCTAATTAAGAGTCTGACCTCAGCCTCCTTTAAAGGTCACCCTCCTTCAATGGTGGCAAGCACTACCTTCCCATCTAACCAAAATGAGCCAAAAACTGATAGTACTTAACAAGTCATTAAGTGACTTTTTTTACCCTTTGAACCTAATTGTAGGGATCTCCTCTCACATAGGTAGAGTATCCATCACATAACTTATGTCACAAGCCTTAAGCTCATTCCTGCCCACTTCCCTTTCCCCGCACTTGAAGAGGAGCATGCCTCGTTCTTATTGATGGTACCATCGGACAACAAGACTACACCCCCATCCCAACTTCCCATCCCCATACCACAAAAGGAGCAGGCCTCATTCTTTCAGTATCATTGTACTTCCCTAATTTCCAATCCTTTTCCACATTCTTAGACCAGACCTAAAGTGAGTTCCTGGGATGCCTACGTACCGCTCACACGATAAAAGAGATTATTGAAGCAAGGACTCGGCATGAGAGAATCAGGTCACTGTAGTTCAGTGAAATTTTGGTCTCCTTGAATGTTTTCACCCAAATATTCCTCTTTCCACTTAACAAAATAGTAAGAGGTGGCCCCCGTCTCTTGGATATCCCTCGTTATCTTGGTTAAGGAATTGAAATCCATTTCATCAAGATAGCGGGGATGGATGCCAAGTTTGAGCCTTTGTAAATATGTCAGCCAAATTCTTTTCTGACCTAACGAAATCAATAGCAATCGTTCCTTCAGTAATACAGTGCCTCTCCGGACTATATCTTAGGTGTATATGCCTCCTTTTCCTATAATAGACCTTAAAATTTTCCTTACCAATTGCTGTTGACTATCATAGTGTAGGGATTTGGTTTATTCCTTTACTTAAAGGATAAGTGATCAATTTGAAACAAGTAGCTGTACAAGGTAAAGTGTAAAGCAGACATCTCTTTTTTTTTTTTTTTTTTTTTTTTTTTTTTTTCCCTAAAGGAACGCACAAGCAAGTTTCTCAACCATTCAGATTTAGTACCGGCTTTTTCTAAAGCCAAAAGCTTAGCTACCGTGGTGGATCCCGTACCACAGGTATGTTTAACCGATTTTTATGAAAGCACTCCACCTCCTTGTGTGAATATGCATCCACTAATAGCCAAGGCATCCCTAGTGTTAGAAATCCAATTAGCATCACAGTATGTCAATACCCTTCTAGCACTATTGGGTTACCCCTATAGTGTAAGCCATAGTCTATATTGTCCTCCAAATATATCAAAAACTTTACAAGAGTGTCCCAACGCTTTGTTCATATCAGTCCCACAGGCTACCCTGAGAAATAAAATTTTAGAATCTCTAAATCTGCCAATGCCATGTTAAACATGGCAGGGTACTTCCCACAAAAGGCACCAACTACTTTACCCAACCTAATAAAAGCATGCGAAGTAAAAAAGAGAAAGAAAAAAAAATAAAAAACACTAATTACAGAATTCTATTCCTGATCAAGAAATAATCATGATATCCATCCCCCCCCCCTTTTCCAAATAATATGTGCATAATATTATAAAAAAACGTATCATTGGCCAGTAAAGTGCAACATGTCATCCTTGTACACTAAAAGCAGCAACATAACATCCTCGTTTGATTCTTAAAATAGAACTTTGAAATCACTTATGCAAGAAAGATCTTATAGCAATATCACAAGGGCATTCAATTCAACATTGCTATAGTTAAAATAAAGTACAATGCCAGAGTATCGTCTATGAGCCATGGAAGTACAGCAGCAGTTCATATCACAAGGTTTGGGAACTAAATTCAAAGGTATTTAAACAAAGGGGTATTTACTGCTACAGTCGAGAAGCATGAGCACTCAAGTTTGTGAATTGTTATTTTTTAATATACGTGTTTAGGTGATTATGCTATGCTGTTTTATTTATTTTTATTTGTTGCTTACAAAGTGTTTATTCATTTCTTAAGCCAGAAGTCCCAAAGTGAAAATGTGCTGTTCAGGAGTCCTGAAGATAGGAACCTTTATACACTTCAGTAGGGTAATGAATACTGACAGACAATCAATGGTTCCAATTGACAAATAAGGACCAGAAAAAATGGAATCAAGAAATGAGTGATGTTTGACATGGATTTTAACAGAGAAAATTGGTTTGAAGGAGGAAACTCAAGAAAATAGGTTTTCAAGGCTTAGACTAAAATGAACTCTGATCAGGTTTGGAAATTCTGCAAGTAAGAACTTCAAGTCAGTTTTGGAAAATCTGCAAGTTCTGATTTTAACAATTTCTGAACTCCTATTGCTTTTAACTATCATTTGAAGGGATCTGTAGCAAAAGAGAAAACTATAACCAGTTCTCACAAGGAGAAGAAAAGAAGAAGAAAAAGATAAACAATAGAGAATAGATTATGAACCCTGGAACATGATAGGACTCAATAATCCTATCGTGGTCCAGCAATAGACTTTTATATTATATTTCAGTATTAGATTCTTAGTAGGTTTCCTACTAAGAGTCTAAGTCTAATTACACAAATACGACTTAAAGTCAATAACTAAAGAAGACATAAACATAGACCCAAACTCTATAACTTAAAACACACACCCCATGATAGGGACATTCCCGCTGTCATGATTACACTTTAACAGGATCTTCATGGTAAGAATTTTTTTCTTTTATGGTAAGATTTGATATCACCTGCATCACCTTTCCATGCTCTACATGAGGAAAAATCTATATCATTCCAATCTGATTTCCACACCATTCTTGAAAGCCCAATTCCACACCAATCAACTATGAATTACCTCATTTCTCTATTACTTTCCCTACCAATTTAAGTTCTTTCATACATAATTGTCATGGTGTCCAAGCAACTAAAAGTGTTGAAGGGTCCTGGACGCAACGCAACCAAGGCATCTGGACGCTTAACCATGCTCTCCTATAAATTATCTTCTCCTTAGCATTCCTTAATCTAACCCATCCATATTTTCGATCTTACGCTGGAGCATCCCCTGGAAGTGATGAGCTGCACTATGACCCAAGTGTATTCGATAGTGAGCAAGGGAATCCCTTGTAAGTGATGCACTGCTTCGGCCCCTATTGCGGTGACAAGTGGCCAAGGGTTCTCGCACCATGGATGAGTGCGAGTAAAGAAGCTAGTATAAAAGCATAGGATTAGATTAGCATCATAGGAGATTTCATAGGAAAGAATTTATAATTGATAGATATAATTAGAAGAAGAATAATTAACATAACTTGTATACAAGAGACCATATGGAAAGGTAATAAGGCCAAGTAATTTGATTACTATAAACATTGAAGTACTAGGGATAAAAATAATAGAAGTGTATTGAAGTACTAGGGATAAAAATAATAGAAGTGTGGGAATAGTAACAGATAAATATTTAAAAAATTATGTTGTGGATGTGATGTTAAAAGAAATAGTGATAGGATAATATCCATCAATTTTGTGTAAAGAAAAGAGGAAAATAAACTTAGTACCTCTGCAACACAAATCAGATTAGAAGATAATATTAACAAACACTTTTGGAAACATGTGGATAGATTAGTTTAAGAAATTAGTCAAGGAGAAAATATTATTATAGGGAAAGATCTAAATGGACATATTGGAAGAGATAGTAGAGGTTATAAGAGAATTCAAGGAGAATATGGTTTTGGAGATAGGAACAAGGAGGGTACTTCAGTTTTAGAATTTGTTGTAGCTTATGATTTATCAATAGTAAATGCATTATTTGATAAGAGAGAAGAACATTTAATAACCTTCAAAAGTGGGCAAAATAGTCACCAAATAGATTTATTTTTAAGTAGAAGGGCTAAAAGGTTCTTATGTAAGATAGTAAAGTCATACCATGACAGAGCTTAACCATGCAACATAGATTAATGGTAATAGAAATGTGTTTTAAAACACTAAATCCTAAGAAATGTGAGATAATTGCCCTAGGATAAGAGGATGGAAATTAAAAGGAAAAAATTTGAAGACCTAATAAATTAGTAGCACAGGGACAGTGGGACTTCAATGGAGACACTAATATGATGAAGATGGCTAATGTAGCTAACGAAGTCCTAGGTAAATCTAAAGGAAAACAACATTCATCTAGGGAAACTAAGTTGTGGGCTGATGAAGTTCAAGCAGTTATCAAGGCTAAGAATCTAGTTTTAAAACGTGGCAAAGGACTAAGGATGGGGAGAATTTACAAAGGTATAAATTTGCTAGAAATGAGCTAAGAAGATAGTAGGGAAAGTAAAGACTAAGAAATAAGAGGATTACTAGAACAAATTAACCACAAAGGAGGGTCAAAGCTATCTATAAAGTAGCTAAAATGAGGGAAAGAAATGGAGACTCCACCATATTATATGCATTAGAAGTGAAAATGACAAAGTATTAATAAGTGATGAGAATATTAATAAGAGATGGAAAAACTATTTCTACAACTTAATAAATGAAAACAATACAGATAATAGTGTTTTATAAGGTTGTTACAACTTACAACCATTAAGAAACCACAAACTTTATATGAAAAATTAATGTGGCTAAAGCATGGAACTAAATCTCAGCCAAAACTATATGTTTCGACCAAGATATCTCAGTTTCGACAAGTACCGAGACAAAACCTAAGGTTAATACTGGTTCATACCATATTTCAAAAGTTTCGATGGTTTCGACATGGTTCAACCAGTTTTCACCGAAACTTGGTGATGCAGATAAGTCACTTAATGGGCTTATTTTATTGGAAATAAGCCTTGTGTTGGGTTATATATGTGTTGGACCTTTGATCCCATGGATTTTCTCTGTAATGGCCACTTTAATGTCCTAAAATATGGGTACAAAGTAGATAAACGAGATTTAATTCATTAGTTTAGTTAAAGTCCTGTTTTGAGTCTATTTTCTTTGTTATTCTAGTTTTCTAATCAGTTTAGATTTCTTAATTAGTTAAGGATTGGGTTAGGCCTTTCCATTTTAGTGTTTGAGTCAGTTTTGAGTCTCCTATATAAATTTGTAAAGGGCTGCATAATTGAACATGAATTTGATTGAACGAAAGTTTATTTTTGATATTTGCAAAATTATTCCCTGAGAAAGGATGATCACCAGCTGAGAAAGCTAAGGGTGAGAGAACCAGGCTGAGATAGTCAATCCCCTACCACCCCCCCCCCATTTCTTCCCTATCCCTAAATCTGATTTTTGTTGAATTTACTAAAGATCCTACCTGGGATTGGATCATAAAATCTTACATTACTTGGTCCAATTATCCACTTAAAGTCCCATAACTCCATCGAAACCTGCCTTATTGCAATAGGGTTTCAACTGAAAGCTTCTGGTATCACATTTTGACTCTTCAAGGGAGGATTTTGTCAAGAAATTCAATTTTTTTCCCAAATCACTAATCATCACCATTTTTTAACATTTTCGTATGCATTCAATATTTCCACATCGTGTATTTGTGTCATTGAAGCTTGAAGGTAACAATTTTTTCCCTAAGCCAAAAATTTGGAACAATTAGTAATGTAGACATGGTAGTTGTGTTTCAGTTTTTTATATGTTATAGTAAGGCCGTACAGCAGCATTCAACACACACTACACTAGAAAACTTGGGTCCAAACCACAAGTACCATTTCGGGTGGGTTTTTTGTGAAACTAATTCATAGAATGTGTAAATGTTAAAAATAGGCAGCATTCAAAATTCAGGGGAAAAAAAAACATATCCTAGGCCTCAAAACCAAGATTTAGAACCTTGGTCTGATGTAAAGTAGCTTTAAAGAAAATAAAAATAGGCAAATAAATAGGTCCAAATAGTATTCCAATCGAGGTGTCGCAAGCTTAGGAATTAATGGAATAACTTGGCTAGCTATATTATTTAATAAGATTATGAGCACAAGAAAACATTCCAAGAGAATGGAGGAGATTGTGGTTCTGACTTATAAAAATAAAAGTAATTTTTAAAGTAGTAATAACTACAAAATAATAAAAATTATGAGCCACACAATGAAATTATGGGAGAGAGTAATTAAAACCTGATTGAGACAAAAAAAAATAAAAAAATAAAAACTTATAATTTGGATAACCAATTTAGTTTTATACTAGGAAGATCAACCACAGAAGCTATTTTGATTTCTTAGAAGACTAATGGAATGATTTAAAGAATATAAGAAGGATTTCCATATGGTCTTTATTGACTTAGAAAAAGCTTATGATAGAGTTCCTAAATTTGGCGAGTGTTAGATAAGAAAAGTGGTCTGAGTAAATATGTGGAATAGCACATGTGGAGCCTTGTACACTGGGTACGCCTATGAATTGTAGGGGTAGGGTAGTGAATTCTCAATTACAATTGGTTTACATCAAAGATCAGGTTCAAGTCTGTATTTGTCTGTGCTAATCATACACAAACTAGCTAAAGACATTCAAGATCAGATCCCATGGAAATCAACCTTGGAATAAAAAGGTTTTAAGATAAGGAGAACCAAGAAAAAAGAGTGTATGGTATGTAACTTTTAGTAACAATAAGACTGGATGTGGGGTAGTGAATATAGATGGTAGAAAGATACCTCAAAGTGAAATTTAGGTATCTAGGTTTGATCATAAATAAAGAAGGAAAAATAGAGTATGACGTTGCACAAATAATTAGAATAGGGTGGATGAAGTGGAGAGGTGTGTCCGGAATGTTGTGTGATCAACGTATTCCATTAAAACTCAAAGGAAAATTTATTGGAAAAACCTTATGGGTATGTATACATATAGAATCAAAGTGCTTTTTTTTTTAATTAATACAGACTTGATTTATAGATTCAAAGATAAGACTCACAATCGGATTCAATTAAATCCCTCTAAGATTTAAGATACCGTTTCCACACTCAGAACTTTGCTTATAGTAACTGCCCCAGAAAAAGGTTAAAAGGGCATATAACCCAACTAATTGTGTTAAATGCATAAAGCAATAGTGGTCCAAATGGAACTACAGAAGCATACCAAGTCCCTCAAATCTTAGACATCAGTTGTATTTTCTTATCATCAATAACCATAGCTAAGGTTTTGGCATGTCACAAGCAGCACACATTGACAACTCTTGACAGTTAAAAAAGAATGACTTGTCAACATTTTGATAGTACCTGGAAGGGAGTTTGATATTTCTTGAATTTGGAACAGGTCAAATGAAGAAGTTAATCTCATAGACACCATGAACTACAATAAAATAGTCTAAAGTGGACAGACATCATCTCTTGATTCAGTATATTCATTTCGTAAAAGTGCATGGTGTGAGCTGTTTTTTTTTTTTAAATGTACATGGCATATTGCATAGTGCCAGAAAAACATGATTCCCATGGTCAGGCCCAATAATTTGTGTTGGCATACATTGTAGATTTTTGAATCCTCAATCCACCCACTTATTATTAACGTTAGTTGAACACCTATAGGAAATTATATAGTCTGCAGTTCATATTTAAGCGATACAAAGCCCAATAAGAACTGAGAACCCACAAAGAAGCAATACCAAATAATGATAAACGAGATCCAATACCTAGCCAAACATTGGAAGAGAAAATCAAAGATACATACATTTAGCGAGTCTCGAGATCTTGAGAGATGTCTCATGAATCCCCAGACCAATCCTCGATGCAATCTTTTTGAATTCAGATCGAGAAGAGCTTGCCGGCGATGCATTCAACGTCTCCGGGTCATTCCCCGTTCCGGGAACATCCGCCAGCCTTTCGATCTTCTTTAATCTTTCGGACACCAAACGAAATTCCGACGTCCGATCTCGATATAAGGAAACTCCGGCAGAAGCCATTAAAACTAAAAACGAACCCTGGAGAGAAATGGAAATTATGGAATGAAAGAGTATCTGCTTCGGTTGTTTAAACACTCAGAATCGAATCAGAGTGGAGTAACACGGGAAGCTTTTCAATTAATTTCCGATATGTAGATATGACAGATCGAATGGCGTCCGAGCCGCGGGAATGGTCACTAGACTCACTACCTGACCACCGGCTGTTTTGCTTCCTTATTACGGTTGAGTGGGCCAGTACATAGGCGCCACAGATCTAGACCATTTGCCCTTTTTTTTTTTTTTCAACTTGAGTGTGTCAAAACCAATTCAAAATCGAACCAAGTTGTTTAAATTGAAATCTTAAAACCGTTTAATAAATGGTTTGGTTTGGTTAGATTTGATTTTTAAAATAAGATTTTTTAATAAACGGTTTAATTTTGATTTTACCATTTAAAATGTTTGAACTTTGAAGGGATTAAAATTGCTTAATTTTTTATTATATAATAAATAAATAACTCTCTTCCAAATTTAAAAAGATAAGAGTAAGTTTGTATTAAATAATTGTTTACGCTTTTTTATATGATAGTGGAATTTTAGATGCCATATATTCTATGAAACCGTTCAGAAACTCTATAACGGTTTAATAAATAGTTCGATTTTGATTTCATTTTATGAATTGTTTATCAATTTGGTTTATACCTCTGACATTTTGATCGAACCAAATCATACCATTTAATTGAAACTGTGTCTTTAACACCCTTAAAATGGATCAATATATATGGCCGAAAGATAACAAAGGTAATAAAAATCGATTAAAAAGAAATGGTACATCTAATCCAAGAAGCAAGATTTACAAACCTTAACCATCAAGTCTTACTCTATCCCATTGAGGGAAGGTGTGAACAAGGAGGTTGGAACCCAAGACCTCCTCATAGCTATGGGCGTCAATTGCACCACACACTACCAAGTGCCTATTCACTCTAGGCAATCTCTCTCTCTCTCTCTCTCTCTCTCTCTCTCTCTCTCTCTCTCTCTCTCTCTCTCTGTGTGTGTGTGTGTGTGTGTGTATGTGTGCGCGTGCGCGTGCATGCGTGTGTGTGTGTGTGTTAAGAGTACAATCTTCCTGGAAGAGGGTTTTCGAGCAAGCGGTATAAGGAGTGCACCAATGTGGTGCGACAAATTGATTTACCACTACTGATGTGCGATGAAACGGTATCATATATAGGAAGGTAGTGAGGTCATTTCAGATGAGGATAAGAGAAATAGACAATAACCTTTTCCTAATCTTTTTATCACATATAGTTGGGCATATCAGAAAATTTGAATATTCCGATTACTCCCTGATTCTAGAGCAATGCATCGGATTAGGTAGGGAAACAGATCGTACGGATTAGTCGATCTGACCTGATTCCATGTGGTAATTTCTCTTTTTTGCCCTTACCAGTGCTTTATGCATTCATACCAATATAGGATGGTTCTAAATTAATATAAAAACATATTTTCAAACTTTGGTCAATGGGTTTTTGACATGCTTAGAATCAACTCAGACCACCCCGTAAACCATAAACCAATCCTGGTTTGAGCAAATAGCCCAATCTAGTGAGTCAGCTCAGGTTAGAATTATATTGACTCAGGCTAATGCCAAATGCATCTCGGCCAACGCCAGATGCATCCTAGTTAAAATCGAATATATCCCACAATCTGACAGCCAAACTCAATTTGTATCGACCCTGTGATTTTGTAAGGATTGTGCATATCTTGTGAAATCTCATCTATGTCTCTTTCTTGCCGCCCAAGGCTTGTACTTAGACATATTCTGAGACCTTAAGGACATCCTAGAAGATTATAGAACCCAAGTCATAAAGGAAAACTTTGTCTTGGCTATGGGAGAAATATTTCTTCCTATAAATAGCCACATTGCCCTTTCCACGGAGGATAGAAATCCCACAAGAAAGGAAGCAAAGCCAACTTCCCTTGGTTTATAAGAGGTCCCAAAGCTATAAATAGATGACCCCTCGTCCCCTCCCATGTTTTGGAGGATTTTACATCGTTATTCCGACAATTTTTTTTTGTGTATTGGAATTTATTTTAGAGTTATTTTGCTAATCTATTTGACCAGTTCCGATTTGAGCTCAATATGAACTGAGTCTACACCCTTCTTATTACCGTGCTTCATAAAAGTTATAGCCAGATGAGTCTTCTTCTTGTTCCTTTTTGTTTTATCTCATTTTAGGTATTCTATGTGAAGTTATCTTACTTCTATTGAGCATAGGTCGCTCTTGTCCTTAGTATGATAGTGGCGTTGACACCAATTATATGTTTTCGGTTTGTTTTCTTATAAAAAAATTCCTATGGAAAGTTGTATATATCCAGGTCTCTTCTTCTTAATCTGATTTTTTTTTTTAACACTTATATCAATATATTTTACGCTTAGATTTTAACCAGTTTTCATCGATGTTTTCAATTGTTCCCATTCTAATTTCAATGCTTTTGTCTTGGCTTTTTCTTTTCTAGCATATTTACAAATGGAAAGCAAGAACAAAGATTACAATCTGTAATATACCATAAACTCAGAATCATCTCTTACTAAATTATTTAGCTCATCTGGAAAATCTTGAGTCTGAATAATAGTCTCTCCCTGACCTATTGCATATGAGGCTAAAAAATCCGTTGGTTTATTTATCTCCCTCCAAACATGCTTGAATTCCTTCCTTACTAGTGATGTTGGGCTATTAATTATCTCACTTTTAATAACTCTGGCTTGCCAAGGCCCTTCTATCACACCATTTAACATATCAATGGCCAATTTTGAATATGATCAAATGGATACCACCATGATATTCTTTCCCACACAAATGTTTATTCCTCTGAGGATAGCCTGTAATTCCAGCCACAATATTGTTGTAGCTTCTCCCATATCTACATAAGCTATAATGGGCAACCCCACTCTATCTCTGATTAGCCCTCCATAGGATGCTCTATCATTTGTAAGGGACCCATCACAATGCAATGCTACCATGTTCTCAAGTGGTTGGAACCAGCAACAAGCTCTAGGAATCACTATTTTCCAAGTGACTTTGAGTCCCCAAGTTGTTGCTAAGAACTAGTTTCTAGGACTACCTTCAACTATAAAGTTCATATTTGAACATTTCAACTTCACTTCTGAAATCATGGCTTCCAAAATCTGAGTAGTTCAGATTTTTTATTTGAAAATCCTAATGCTCCTTTCATGCCAAATGTGTTGTACTGTGGCACAGAAAGCTACCTTCCCAACTACTCTTAAAGGGTTACTATTATGAAATTCATTTTTTACCCACAATGCTATTTCCATAATACTATCAAATTTTTTACCATTTTGATTGCACAATAGAGATACCTTAACTCACATAGCATATGAAAACTGACATTCAAAGAATAAATGATTTCTATTTTTCATACATGCCCAACAGAAAATGCATTGAGGTTTTGATATTCATCCTCCTCTTGATGAGCTGATCTTTGTTCGTAAAGCATCAAATTAAGCATCTCCAAGTTGTGAATGAATGCCTTGGTATATTGCCTTCAAACCAAACAGATTTCTTCCAACTAACCTTTCTCTCTTTCCTCCTCACTATCTCCTATGCTGATTTAGTAGTAAAGACACATGTACGATCTCCTTTCCACACCACTAAGTCCTCTTCACCATAGTGAAGTCTAAGGATAGTTTGAAGACATCCCCAAGCTTCAATAAGATCAAGAGTTGTAGCGGGTGTGGGCTGCCATTCTCCATTCCTTAAGATTTCTTCAACTATAGTAAGATGAGATAAACCAGAGTCATATCTTATTCTTTCATCAAATCTCTTAATAAGGATACCCTTTGGATGCCAAAAATCGACCCATAACCTAGTGGATCTTCCATTGCCTACCAAATGTATAATAACACCTTCCACTTTGTTCCTACATTTTAGAATCTTCCTCCACACCCAAGGAGCTTCACTAGTAGCCTTCATAGTCCACATAGTCTCCTTCTTCAAGTACCTCTTGTAGATCAATTCCACCCATATGCTAAGAAAGAAATCTTGCCTTCAAGCTTTTTCCTAATCAGATCTAGAATAGAGTTGCAATCTCCTATGGTAAGCTTTCCTGCAACAAAAGGGACCCCAATAGTCACTACAACAAATATGCTCTTTTACTACGGGAATTTTTCGTAGTAAAAATGAACTACTGTAGTAATTGAACAGACAAGTATAAACTGATGATTTCGGCACATTTTATTCAGGGAAAATTACGCCCCCGTCCCCTGTAGTTTGCAAAAATTACACGTGAATCCAAGGGTTTGAACGAATTATGTCCTTTTACCTGTAGTTTAAAAGATTCTTACAATTAGGTCCAAAAGTTACCTACATACCATAGCATCTTCTTCATGCTCTCTCTCTCTCTCTCTCTCTCTCTCTCTCTCTCTCTCTCTCTCTCTCTCTCTCGTCTTCGTCTTTGTCTCCGTCACCGCTGCCATAAAACCTATTCAAATTTGTAGGTTCAATCTTCAATCTTCTTTCTGTCTCTTATTCATAGTTCTCAGTCTTGGTTCCGATGGATTTAACCCAACTCGTGTTACCGCCGACATAGAACTCCACAGCAGACGTGATTCCGTGCAGTTGTGCTTCTGTTGTAGGTTCCACAATTCCTGATTGGCATAACAACTGTCAACTGTCAAGGCTTCTTGGTTCTCCATTTCAAATCCTTCCTCCTCTGTTCGTTTTTTTTTCCAGATGAAATGAGAGAGATTCACAAGATAAAATAAAACTTTCCAACAATCATTGCAACCTCAAAAAACACACTTAACGGAGAAAGTTGTTTACTCATCACAAGCCGAAGAGGTCTTCTAGAGAGCCACTCTTAGTTTGTTTACTCCATGATTGCAGAAACAGTGTCACCCTCACAAGCCTTGAGAGCCTTCACAGCTTTCGACCTGGAAACTCCTGCTTATGTCATCACCGGCTCAATGTCCTTGGGCATGCATCTGATATCAAGCAACAATTAAATAAAAAGGTATAAAGATGAACATTCGTTCTCTTTTTGAAGTTACACGACTAACACTAGGGATGGGTTTCATTCCAAGCTTCAACATTGCCTTGAGATTCTTCTTCTCACTTCTACTCTGCTTTGACCTACCACTTGCATCCCCATCTTCTTGTCCCTCAGCATCATCATCATCTTCATCATCGTCGTCATCTTCAACCACGGGCTCATCAGGATCGATCTTTTGCTGCTCGAGGTGAGCAGCAAGAAGCTCCTCTTGTGTTTGCGCAGTCATCGTTTCAAGAGGCTCTTCTATTGTAAGTTCCACATGTTAGGGATTCTTTACCATATTAAACATATGAATAACCCTATAGTGTTTAGAATACAAGGATCATCAACCAATCATAAAAGATTAATCATAGGTGTAGTCCCTAAACCAAGAACAATAAAGTATCTCATCTTAAAATACATAACCATATAGATTTACCATATCTATAATAATCAATGGAACAACCATGACAAGAACCATAAATGGAAATAAAGAAGTACCTGTGTCCCATGAACATAGATCATCAACCTCTGTCCCATGTGGTTAAACATTACTCCCATGAAGATGGCAATGAACTATGCAAGTGGAGTCCTTCTACTGAGATCTTCTGCAGCCTCTTACTCTAGGGTTTCCTTTCTTTCTGTGCACTTGCTCTTGTGAGAAAGCCGTGTTCCCAAAACCAATAAGGCATTAAGTAAAGTAATAGCTGCAGGGACCGTCAGTATTCTATTTATAATAGAATCCCTAAAACCCTATTTCACTCTCACAATGGAAAGAGCTAGGAGTTTCCT
>NW_024868353.1:137111-147886 GCF_013358625.1 Macadamia integrifolia | reverse complement strand
AGACAAATAAGGAGACTGATTTTTTAAAGAATAAAACAAAGAATTTTATTAAGAGTGAAGGAAGATATTTCATATATATATATATATATATATAGAGAGAGAGAGAGAGAGAGAGAGAGAGAGAGAGAGAGAGAGAGAGAGAGAGAGAGAGAGAGAGAGAGAGAGAGAGAGAGAAATAAGGAGACTAATATGATATTAAGCGACTAAATTAATATTGAGATTTGAGACAAATAAGGAGATTAAATTTAATGGAATAAAATAAACAAATTTATTAGAAGTGAGAGAACATATTTGAGAGAGAGAGAGTGGAGTAAAACTAAAATGTGAAAGAAAGATAGAGACAAATAAGGAGAATCTCAATAAAGAAACTAATTCGAAAACCCTAATCAGCGGAGGGTTACATAGCACATAAAATAGTTATAAAAAATAAAAGAATAATAAGATAAAGATCCCAAAAACCGTCCCCTTTTGCTGCCCAAGCTTGGATGATTTTGATCCTTGCTTGGGTGGCAAGGTGTCGTTCTCCACTTGGTCTTACTATCAAAATGGATAAGTAAAGTTGATCCTTTCCTAAAATGGATGTCTTCTTAAATATAGTTTTTTATTTTCAATTCCTAAAATATAGGAATAGGAATATCGAAGGGTTTTAAAGAGAGGATGGTTCTTTTGATAAAAAATATTCCTTAACTATAGGATTTTTAAAGACAAGATATAGATCAAAAGAGAAAAATATAGAAGCGTGTAAGATTTTTTTTTAGACGAAAATATAGATTTTTTTTTGGTAAAAAAAATTTTAATTTATAAGGTTTTAAAGAGAGCAACGTGAGAGAGAGAGAAGAGAAATGTTGAAAAGGAAAGTAGAAAAATGAGGAAGGGATGGATAAGGAAAGGGATCTGAGAAGAATAAAGAAATTAAGGGTTTTAAAGAGAGCAACGTGAGAGAGAGGAGGGAAATGTCGAAAAGTGAGGGAGGGATAGATAAAGAAAGGGGTATGAAAAGAATAAAGAAATTAATTTTTTAGAGAATAACTAAATATTAAAAAAATATAAAGGGTACCAATAATATTGAAAAAATAAAAAGGATTAAAAAAAGAGATAATGAAAAAAGATAAGGTATTTAAATAAATAAAATGAGTAAAATAGTTCAAGAAAAGTTTAGTCACGAAACATAAGTATATGCTTTTATATAATAGTATGATATAGAGGGAGAGTACAGAGATTCTAGCAATTGCCCCATTTATAAACATCATTCATGGGGTGAGAAGAACATTTTATAAATAGGCAAACGGGACGATATCTAAAGCCTCACGAATTATTTTCTCGAAAAATTTTGGAATCTCAAAAGATAAAGTTTGAGAAAGAAAGAAAGAAAGAAAACGGAGGATGGATGCTAAATCTGGTGGTGCTTTCTAGTTCACCAGCCCCAAAGTGTGGCATCTAACGGTTGGCAGTGGCAGGCACGCACCTCAAAGCCCTTTCTACTGTCGGATGTACATTGGAGAGGATATGGATCAAGATATGGCAAGTGGTCTTTTCACATAGGTAGATGGTTCTAGTCTCTAATCAATTCATGTTCTTTGTCTTAACAACTATCTAAGGTTTATATGTGTTAATCACCTTGAGGGGACAATCTTTAAGATTAAACTCCTTAATAAAATGCCATCCCTAGATTGAACCATCTTCGGGGTATTTCTCTAACAGATTTAGAAGCGTTTTCCTTCCGATTACAACAGAACGGATGATGAAGAGGCAATGGTCTTCCTGTTTCATTTTCTAACCGCTTGGAGCTTTATCATATAGAATTAGAAGGAATAATTGGAATTCAAGATTTTCCCTCTAATCTCACTGCCTTAATATTGAGTTTTCAGAGAGGAAGATAGATAGATGACCCGATAGAAAAGTTAAAGAAGCTACCCAATCTAAGGTGCCCCATCTTGACAAGGGCATATCTTGGATCCAAAATCATTTCCTCCATGATGGGCTTTGTCAACTTGAAGAATTAATGTTGATTGACTAATTTGAATTAGAGTAGTAGTGTAGAAGAAGGAGCATTAGCAAACTTCAGGCTTTGTTTGGTTGTCAGGGAAATGCAAATTTTTGAGGTGAAGTGAAAATTTTTTTCCATAAAAAATAAATTTAGATGTTTGATTGCAAGGGAAATATATTTTACATGTGAAAAAAATTTCACTTATATATTAAAATTTTCATTTTTATTTCTCTTCCAAAATAGGAAGAAAAAATAAAACCCTTGGAACCAATGATGGCCTTTCCCTTTCTTTTCAACCTTTTTTGTTTCCTTTCTTCTTCTTAGGAGCTTTGGATGGTTAATGTTGGTTTGAAGGATCTTCTTTGCTACTACGATGAAAAGGTTTTTTCGTACGCTCTTTAGTCTATTGTTTCTAATTGGGATATTCTACACACTAACTTGCAAAACTATGATGCGCCAAATAATAGTAGGAGAGCATTCTCTTAGCAAGTGGCATAGACTCCAACAGCCGCAGCTATCCTTCTTGTGCGATGGTGAGGAACAATGGGGTTTTGCTTAATACAGAGTATGGAGATCTGAACGACAGTCACGGTATCACTTCACTTCATTTCTCTTACAACCAAACAACTCAAAAGTGAAAAAAAAAAAAAAAAAATTCCTTCCCTTCCCTTCCCTTCCCTTTTCCCTTGCAACCAAACGCAACCTTAGGGTTCTAAAGATTATAGGTTGTGTTAAAAGGGCTTCCACATGGGATGAAACAAATGCTCACTCTTCAAGAACTTAGCTTGTCATATATGTCAAAAGAGTTTGAAGATAGGGTGGAGAAGACTGGGAGATCATCAAACATATACCCTCCACTGAAACAGGATCAAGGTGGATTTATATTCATTTGCCAAATTTTTTTTGACAATGGTGTTGGTCCTTAGGTTCTTGGGATTCAATTCTTTTGTTTGAATCTTTCTATATTCTTGTCCAAGCAATATTAGCGATAAAGCTTTCTGTTAGAAATAATGTTCTTATTTTTCTATGGAATAATAAAAGGAAAATGTTCCTTATGCTGACAGCTGAGGCTGTGGTAGCATCTCTTTCTCTCTCTCTCTCTCTCTCTCTCTCTCTCTCTCTAAAGAACCATCATCCTCTCCTCTTATTAATGTCTAGAATCCTTTCTCAGTAATGAAACTATTTACCTCCAATCATTAATGCAATGGTCCCACACTTTTCAATTTCCCGAAGCAAGTTTGTTTTCTAAAAATAGATTTATTTATTTATTTATTTTTGGAAAATAGATGCTATAACATATCCAATACTTTTACCACTTGAATAATATTATTTGGCATTAAATCTAGCATTCTGACTATTAGACAGATATATAACTTGACTATTGGATAGATATATAATTATCTATCTAGATAAATTAAATGACAGATATGCTGATCTATCTCAATAAAATGATCCGCTGGTGAATGGTTCTTGTTACTCAAAGATATCCACAAAGATCTGACTTTTCAGAAAAAAAAAAAAATACCATTGTAATGATTTATGGAGAACTTAAACATGTCTAAAATCTTTCACATGATTAGGTGATGTTATAGGAAACATGTCAACCAAATTTAGACACTTTTAAAACCGACAAGAATAAATTATTGATGATTAGGTGTATTTGGGGAAAAGTTTCTATGTCTGTAGGAACCCTGTACTCTTCTTTTTAATTTCATTTTAAATCCTTCATTTATCCCACGGCCCCCACCCCCCTCCTCCTCTTTTGGAATTTTGAAGGATGTTTATTTTTGTCAATAGTATACCAATGCATATTTTCTTAGGAAATAAAATATATACAAATGCATATTTGAATTGTTCTCTATGTCTAGACTTGTTTATATTTTTATACTAAATAAATCGAAGTTAAGCTAATTAACATGAAAGTATGGCACACCGTGATACCAATATTCAAAGAGACGAAGAACCATTAAAAGGAAAAACAGAGCCTTGAAATATTTTGATTGATGCTAGGTTTTTTTAATATGTTGGTGCTATATATTTAAATTTATTATTATTATTTTTTTTTAAAGAGGGGGGAGGGGTAAAGATTTAGAAGTTAATACTAAGTTATTTAATAAGTGCACTTTCTATTTTGGAAATGGATATTTATCCTCAAATCCAAAAATAATAACAACAAAACGATAACCATAACCTTATCCCAACTAAATGAGGTCGGCTACATGGATCCAATATAAAACAAGAAAAAGAGAATCAAGAAGCAACAACATAAGGAAAAATAAGTAAAAAGGGACTAAGAGAAGCAGATAAGGCAGAAATCAAAGATGCATCACATGGACATCCTTTACACGAGGTCTGCTATATGGATCTTTGTCCTCTACAAAACTCTATCAATAATCATACTAAAATCGAGCCCCACCATATGCATGTCTTTTCTCACCACTTCAGTAATAGTTTTTATCTCTCGTCTCTCGCTTCCCAATTGTGGGAAGTGCAAGTGAAACAATTTGAAGTCATAATGATACATATATGATAACAGAAAATACTTTGAAGTATGCACTTGGGGACTACTTGTTAGCATGAAGCAGACGAGGGATGGTGGATGGAGAATCGGGAAGATTTGGAGCAATTCAAAAATCTTGAAGAACTAATTTCTGATTACAATACCATTTCATGACTTTGGAGTGTAATTCCAATTTTTTTGGATGTGTATAAAGTTTTGTCCTCTTTCGACCTCGTACATGCGGGAGCCTTGTGCACTGGTACACGATTTTTTTGTATAAATTTTTGTCTAGCATTGTTTTTCTGTTTCAAGCCCAGTGATGAAATAGTACTAATAATGCATAGGATAGCACATATGGTAATAGCAAAACGATCTCAGTTTTACAACTTTACGTCGTGCAATGATGTAACTCACTTTCTCTCTACTTAATGAATTTTTTTTTTTTTAAATGATACATATTCATGAACATGAGATCAGCACAAACTTTTGATGACCATATGTTTTGATTTGCCTCCACATCTTTCTCATCAATTTTATATTTTTTCAAGCATGATTCACCATGAAGGGTTCAAGTTAAACAGTGGAGCTGTTTTGGAAAATATTCTATATGCAAATATAGCACAGGTTTTAATTTAAACGCTCTAGTTTTGTGTACTAGAGTTCAAAACAAGAAATGATTCAATAATGTGATGAATAATGAAATCGGGGTTCATAATCATTGATCTAGTGAACCTTAGAGGTGGAAAATTAAAACTAACCAAGGTCCAGATTTTTTTCTTTTCCACCCGCTTTTGTCCGCCCAACAAACATGATCTTATGGGCGTTTGTTGCATGGTTTGCTACTCCACTTTCATTTCATTCTGATATCATGGTTTATGAAAGTTTCATTAATTGGCTTGAGGAATGGTTTCTCAAGTCCAAACATGTGAATGATTTTGACAAAATTGATTCTATTGTCACCTTTATCAGCTGAAAATTATGAAAATCAAGGAACTCCGTCATCTTCAAAGGCAACAAAGAATCTCCTCAACAAGTGGTAGAATGTGCCCTTTCTCATCTCCAAGAATTTGAAGAAGTATTAGCAACTTTTTCGTTTCAGAATTGCATATCATCCAAATAATGCTCAACAAATCCAACTAAATGGAAAAAACCACATCATGGTACCTTCAAGCTTAACAGTAATTCTGTTTTTTTTTTTTTTTTTTGTTACGACGGGTATCCAGACCTTTGGCTTGACTAGTCCCATGGGCCCATACTGACCCCACAACTGCATGGATCGGGTCATATCGGAGTTGAATGAGAACCATTCAACGTTCATTGAAAGTAATGAAAAGCACTAAACATTGATACTGCTTTTAGTTCAAGGAAGAATCAAAGTTCTATCATTGCTGTCATTAGAAATGATGCTAGTAATTTTATTGCAAGTTCTATTTATTTTGATAATTCAACCAATATCTCGCAGCTTGAGGCAAGAGCAATTAAAAATGGTATGCTTTTTGCTATTAAAACATGAATCGTTCATCTTGTTATTGAATCAGACTGCTTAGAGGTGATTAAGGGGATCAATGAGGGAAACCCAACAGTTGAAGTCATTCATATTATTGAGGATATATTACATTTAGCTTCCTCCTTTCTTTTATTTTTTTCAAACATATTTGTTGTTCAACAAATACCATAACTCATTCTATGGCCAATTTTGGACTAAAAACCATTATAATTGATTCATGTTTTCTTTCATGCGCCTTTTTCCTTTTAATGCAATCACATTATCAAAAAGAAAAAAAGCAAACGTGGCCTTATTTTATTTAGGTTGGGACGATTTCAATACCATGGTCCAATTGGGATGGAAGAGCCCTCCCATTATATATACATTTCCAATAGGCTGAAGTTTCCTTTCAACCGTGGAGAATTTTTTCTCTTGTAGTGAAGTTGACCATGTGATTGAATTATTGGATCATTATTACCTTTCGTCTGTTATTAATAATGTAGAAATTACTCTTCCTTCTGGCAATCAATAATGCCCACAGAGTAAAGGGATAGAGAGCGGATCAGGCTTACGTATGAGAATGTACGAGAATGGTTCTGAACTCTTGATCTGTGGATATAAAATCAATTTTCCCTCTCTTCATTTAATAGATTCTATTTTCACAGATTAAGAGTATACGAGAATATTCTTGTACGTGATCTTGATCCGATCACGAAGGGATACTGATTCTTTTTTATTAATCAGTCATTTATATTCGATAAATTTCCTTTTTCAATTAGTCTCTGACATCTAGCTACCAGAGAAAAAAAAAAAAAAAAGAAGGGTGAGAGAACTCTATCTTGCCAATGAGATGTGATAATTGTCTATAGTCACTGCACTGGTGCAGTGAGCATCGGGTGGCTGAAAATCCCTTAGGACACGTGCCCAAATACTCTCAGCGGTCCGATGCTCATCACACTTCACCGCTCATTGCAGAGGATGTGAACTCCTTGCAACATAGAAACTACTCTCCCCTTTGGCAATCTCCACTCTCACTAATGTCTACAATGTGAAGGCAAACTCGAATCTTTCTAATTAATTATTCACATTAAGATTCTTCGAGAAATTTAATTTTTTTCAATTTTTCACTTGCTTGACTAAATCTGATTAGCTCAGGACCGGGTAGGATCAAAAGTATCAAATTCTATTCCATTGGTAGGGGGAATAAATAGTTTTTAAGTGATTCACACCTCAAGGTAGAGTGTGTAAATACCTGATGCATAGGTTGTGTCATTTGCTAAACAACCATTTTGTTGGGCGATCAACTAGGTGCTCCTACCCAACTGGACTATTAATGAATGCCAACTGGAAGAATTCATTTTCCTATCGTTCAGTAAGAAATAACTTCCTGTGGCTTGAAAATGATCACCTGTTGCTAATGGGGGAGAGATCTTTCATTCTGCGGCTCAATGAAGTGCCGCTCATCCACCGATAAGGTGAGGAGCCAACCTTGGATCAGTTACAATCCAGCTTGACCAAGGGATTAGCCTGTGACAGTTAGTCAGGTTAGATTGGCCCAACAGAGTTGAGGGATCCAGATCCTCTTCAATCATTTTCCCTCCAACTTCTCTCATACCAAACACATGCATGCAGCCCAACACGGCGACATCTAGAGGCACATAGCCTTAGGCGATCGATATGCAACCCTTAGGCATGCATGTATCTGATTGGAGAGCCGTTGGAGCGAGTCTCGCTGGAGAGGATTTCAATCTATAGTTTAATAAGGCACCATTTGATAATGTTTCTGTTGTCTTTGCGTCTAGAAATAGTAGAAACAATTTTTCACGTTTTCAGAAACAAAAATCGATTTTGTGGTGTTTGATAAACATGTTTCTCAAAACGTTTTTTGCAGACATAATGCCACTAAAAAACCCATTAGTATCATCGGATGCCCAAAAGAGAGAGAAAGTTAAGTTGTCTCCTTTTAGGTTTAAATAGTTGAGAGATTTATCGGGCACAATAGCCTTTTTTTTCTCTCAAATTCGTTTCTAGAAACGACGAAACAAGTCTGACTTGTTTCGTCAAAGTCGTTTCTAGAATTATAAATATGCATAAATTTTGATTTATGTTTTTAAAAATGGGTAAAGTGGAACAACTTTATCAAAAGCCTTTTAGATTGTTTCTCCGTTTTTGAGAACAAGAAAATGTAGAAACGGAAGAAATGAAACGTTGTTAAACAGTGCCTAAGTTTATAGCCAAGTGGTCATCCCAAATAAAAGAGAGGACCAAATCAAACGGTGATTTCATACTACATCAAATGGTCAGTATTAATTCAGAAAATACGCTTGCACGTAGCCAATCTAAAACCTGCCACCGGATATACCCTCCTATTTTCCTAATATGCTAAGCACCATTTTCCACTTTAAAAAAAGGGAAGCATCGCATCTCGCATTGTCTTCTTCAGCAAAGAACAAAGAACCGATTCATCAGTTATAGTGGTCAATAAAGTTGTAATCTTTCCCTCACCTCTCGCTACGCCCTCTGCTAAACATTTCTAGTGTTTCTACATTTCTGGTGGTCTTCGATCTCCTATCCATGGAAGGAGCTGGAGTTGCAGAAGAAGAAAATGTCTATTCGGTTTGGGCATTACCACCTGAAGACGTGACCCAGAGGTTGAAGGCAGTAATGAAGGATTTGGGATCGGAATTCAGAGGTCCCGAGTTCGAGCCACATATCACCGTCGTCGGAGCTATTGGCCTCACCAAATCCGATGCCCTTCAAAAGTTCAATTCCGCCTGCGAAGGTCTGAAATCGTATACAGCTCAAGTTGATTCGGTGGCTACGGGTACTTTCTTCTATCAATGCGTCTTCCTTCTCCTCCACACCACTCCTGAGGTAATCTGCAATAAGTCATGAATTTTAGGGTTTCAGAATGGATAGATTTAGTGATTCGTTCTATTTCGGAATTGGATCTTTGTGATGGTTTTGTAAGATGTTCCTACTTTGTCTTCCTGATATGGAAATCTGTTCGATGGTAGGTGATGTCAACTGGCGAGCACTGCACTACCCACTTCGGATACAAGAGTTCATCCCGTGAGTCACTCTCTACACTCTCGCTTTCATCTACACAATTTCTTATACTCTTTAACTGTGATTGTAGGTTATCTCGAATTTTCATTAGGGTACAAGAATCCTCTGTTTCAGTATTTCTTACTGAAAATCATCTTGATCCTTAATAATACACAACTACTAAAGTCTAATCAAGATAACATAGGGATCAGGAAATTATTAGGAAGTGAGAACTGAAAAACAGAGTATGAGAACTAAAACCAAGTTGATGAGGATCTTTATATGATCAATTGACCTCCCAAAAGAGCAACACTGAAGCACAAATTGCAAGTCTTCCTCTCAGAAATTTGTCTGTTTTCACTTTTCAAGATTCAAATGGCAATTTGATATTTTGTTATGATCCCATTTCAGTCATATGGGGTCTTATCCCACTTTGTTTATAAAAGTGATTTGGTTTGGGTTGATATGGTCTTGGGTTTTCTCACCTCGTTAAGTCAATTTATGGGGTTGAGTTCTTCCAAGGTTCATATCAATGGTATCAAAGCAGCTGATCCTCGTCGAGCAGATAGAATGAAAAAAATTTCAAAGTATGTTTGTAGAGTTTTATCATATTATTGCAGGATGTCTTGTTTCAACAATTATAATCCTTTAGTAGGAGACTTATCTTTTTTTTGCCGAATACATTTTGGTGTTTACATTTTGTAGCTTATATGCCACATTTGAGCCTCCTTTATGGGGATTTAACTGATGAGGAGAAGAAGAAAGCACAAGAGAAAGCTAAACTCCTTGATGAGAACATAAGCAGCCTGAGCTTCCAGATCGCTCGACTTGCCTTGTACAAAACAGATACTGAAGACAAATCCCTCAAATCCTGGGAGAAGGTGGCTGAATACAGTCTTGTTTAGCCACTTCTTCTGTTAACTATATATGAAAATTAGGGTTCTAATATCTTCTTTTGTCAAATCTTTCTGTTCTTGTCCTCAGTCATTCAAAGTTTTGACCGTTATAAATATTTCTTATGGTGAATATTGATGCTGGTCTTTAGTTTCTGAAGATTTCCTGTGACTACTGTTTGGTAAGATGGAAGATTAGAACATCTTGGTTTGAAGTTTGATAGGTATCTTGGTAAATGAATTGATAAAGTTCACTTATTGCCAGTTACATATACTTAGGGATATATGTTTATACGACTCCTTAGAGTTCACCAACGGCAATGTGGCACGAGCTACACATAGATGGACCATGGTATTGAATTTTATACCTACCTCTATAGTAAAGTTTCGGTTAATTGATATCTTGCCAATAATGAAGCCATTGTTAGGGATTCATACCAGGAGTGGGAGGTGATCAATTAGGGATATTTTTAAATATTTCTTACAATGAAAATCCAAGATTATGTAAATTTTCTTTTGGAGTAGTTTTTTGTCAGTCAGTTAACTAACATCGTGGTCTGAAGTACCAAACCATGCAATCAAGATATAGAATATATCGCCTCATTTTTTTCCTTTTTATTTTTTCTCCCTTCCATGCCCCAAATTCACATGATCTATAGACCAACTTTTTTTTTTTTTTTTTTTTTTCTTATCAAGAGACCCTAAAATTGCTGGTGATGGTATGCCTATCACAAGGTGAGAAAGTATATCAAGCAGTGAATTCCTAGGTAATTGGAGTCATTATTGGGGGCAAGTCTTTATCTTTTAAAAAGAGATGAGTGCCTTATGAAAGCTCAACCACCACCAACCCCCGCCCACCCC
>NW_024868353.1:94153-137091 GCF_013358625.1 Macadamia integrifolia | reverse complement strand
AAAAAAAAAAAAACTCAAGCACATGTTACAATTTTCATCGTACTATGTTCTCAAAAGAGTAATTCTTCTCAAAATCTCAAAAGGTGTTTGAGTTGTAATCTCATTCTAAGAATTCTTGTGGTTTAGAAGAATCTAGCTACTGGAGAACCAGGAATGGAGAGTTTTCCCTCCTTTTTGGTCTTAAGAATACTGTTTTTAAGAAAGAGTGATTCAAAATGGTATTAACATCTCTCTTTCTTTCTTTCTTTATATTTGTTTGGGTGCTACAATGCTCAATCGGGGCTAGATTAGTCAATTGGGCACCCAAGGAGGAGACGGTGGGACCTATGTGGTGGGGGTGAGGCACAACAGACAAAAACTTGAAAATTTGTAAAACTAGGATGGCTGTCGCAAGGTGTCCCAACTCAAGGAAGGGCAACCAGCAAGGGAATGAGGGGGGGGGGGACTTGAACACTAGACGGAAGGCTGCTTCAATAAGTCGTTTCTAACCAATTGCCCTGGGCAATTGTTGGCACTAAAAAGGTTCTAAATCCATACTAATAGGGATCCAGGTCCTTTCCAACCCCTGCAACACACATCCAATAGATAGGATGATTTGCACCCAACACAAGACCCTCCTAATCATCGGATGTGTGCTGGAGGGGCTGGTGAGGATCCGAACACACTAAACAGTGAGAGTATGAATCTTTCTATGACTCTATGACTATAAGTGGGTATTTTGTCAAGTTAGAGCAGTTATCATGGTTTAGAGTCAACTAGTCCACAAACACCCCGCAACCCCACCAAAAAAAAAAAAAAAAAAGTGATCCGAAATCTTTTCGGTGAAAAGGTGATACCGAATAAGAGGATCAAAACAAAGGGTGATACATATCATATCACATGACATCGTATTCGCACAATCGTTTTTTTTGACACATACAAACGTGGAAGGCACTACTTGAGCACCTCTGCATTTTCTTCAAATAACCGCGACTCATCTGTCAATTCTCAACTCTTTATACGCATTGAAATATTTATACGCTGTTAAGTATCGATCCGGTTATCTTCGATCTTCTATCCATGGCAGGAGCTGGAGTTGCAGATGAAGAACATGATTATTCAGTCTTCGCATTACCACCTGAAGATGTGAACCAGAGATTGAAGGCGGTGATGAAAGGTCTGAGATCCGATTTCGGAGGTCCCGAATTCGAGCCACACATCACCGTCGTCGGAATTATTCGTCTCACCAAGTCCGATGCCCTTCAAAAGTTCAATTCCGCCTGCGAAGGTCTGAAATCTTTTACAGCTCAAGTTGATTCGGTAGCTACCGGAACTTTCTTCTATCAATGCGTCTTCCTTCGCCTCCACACCACTCCTGAGGTAATCTGCAATTAATTTATTCTCTCTATCAAATTGAAATCATGAATTTTAGGTATTTGTAATCAATTAGTTCAGTGATTTGTGTTCTGTTTCGAAAAATCGAAGCTTGTGATTGTTCGTCGTTCTGATAAGTTTTTTTTTATTTTATTTATTTTTTATTTTTTATTTTTTTTTATTTTGGAATTCTGTCGATGTAGGTGATGTCAACTGCCGAGAAAATCAATGACTGCTTCGGATACAAGAATTCAACCCGTGAGTCACACTCTACAACTCTGTTGCTTCCTCTACACAATTTCTATTTCATATGTTCTTAAACTGTGGTTGTTGGTTATCTCCAGTATTCATTTTGATTATCGTAAAAGAATCCTCTGTTCCAGTTTTTTTTTACTGAAAATATTATGGGATCCCTTTACTTTATTTTTCTATTTAAGAGGACCCCTGTTCTTGATCCTTCATAACACACACACACGAAAAAAATAAATAAACTATGGTCTAATCAAAGATAACATAGGAATCAGAAAATTTATAGGGCTAAGGAAGTGAGAACTGGAAAACAGAACATGAGACTTATTTTAACTCTTTTCAAATTGGGCCATACTAGAAAAATTAATTAGTAAACTTAGCAAATGGTCATTAGTTGATTATATGTATATATATATATATATATTTTTTTTTGAGGGCGGGGGGTGGGGAGTTGGGGTAATGGTGGGGTAAAGATTACTTGATTTGAATGAAAGACATATAATTTGAGGGAATAACGTTTTCCATCATCGGTGGAGTAGAGAGATCTCTCCCCCATTAATGATGTGACCATGTAATTGGTTTTTTTTTTTTTTTTTTTTAAACGCTTCAATCCTCATTTGATAAAGTCAAAATTATCCATCCTTGATGCAATAAATAGAGATTCATTTTTCACCATTTTCAACTTTGGAAAGAGCAACATTGTCTACCCACTCCAAAAAAAAAAAAAAAAAAAAAAAAAGGCACAATTGAGGCACAACTAAATTTTCATCTCAAAAGTTTTCGAGATTCAAAGAGCAATTGATATTTCTATACACTATTTTTTTTTTTTTTATAACGATACATTGGAAAAATATTCAGATTATATTTATAGGGTTTTTCATTGAAAGCAACTTGTCAACAAAGTGGTGAACTAATAAGCTGTTATTTTCTTTTAGTTGTTCATATTTTTATTCTCAAGAGTAATATAATGAAGCATTTAATGCACGGGTAAAAAGAGATTTTTGAAAAATTAAAAGTTATTTAATGTAATACTTATGTGAAATAAAAAGATTTACCCTCATTAATAGTTATATAATTAGTATTTGTATGAAATGATAAGATCTATTCTCAGTTAAAAATAAAAATTATGCTATACCAAAGGGCAAACATTGAGGTTATGATATTTTTTTTGGGGAAAAAAAGTTGCATGGCCTTTGCACCAGTGTGTGGGCAAATGAAATATGGGCATCAATAAGAGGGGTTCAAATCCTTTGTGGTGAGTAGTGAATGGCAGTGAGGATCCAATGGCGGGAGGGCCCAACATGCACTCCAGCCGTTGGATCCTCACTACCGCTCATTGCTTTACCTAAACGATTTTTATGCCAATAGGAGTGGAATTTTTAGGTCTCGTGGGAGGTGGGGTTATCATTTCACACCCTTCGTGTCTAGGTGCAGGGCCGTGTGACGAGAGAGTGTTCATTTCTATTTATTTTTTTTTACCGAACTTAATACAATACTCTACACCCAACTTGATTATAACAAGATATTCCTTTTATCATAGTGCAGTATGTTTTGTTTCAACGATTATAATGGACACTATCTTTTCTTTTGCTGATCAATGCGTTTTCTTGTTCACACTTATGTAGCTTATATGCCACACTTGAGCCTCCTCTATGGGGATTTAACAGATGAGGAGAAGAAGAAAGCCCAAGAGAAAGCTGAAGTCTTTGATGAGAACATAGGCAGCCTGACCTTCCAGATCTCTCGTCTTGCCTTGTACAAAATCGACACGGACTGGGAGAAGGTGGCTGAGTGTAGTCTTGTTTTACCACTTCTTCATTAATTCTATACGTGAAAAGAGATTGAGTTTTCTGTCCAGCTACATAGGTACGTTAGAATTTCTGTGTCTATCTCTTTTCTCTCACTATACGGTATAGATTTGTCATTTCGAGAGAGAGTAGTGTTCACCAGCTGACTTTTTTCTTTTCCCCATGTGAAAACTATAGTCCTAACATATCCTTTTGTTAGGTCTTTTTGTTCATGTCCTTTTCATTACCGAATACCAATTCATTTTATATTTTATTTATAAAAATTCATTTTACTTTGCATTTAAATCCTTTTGATTTAAAAAATAAAATAAATAGGGAAAATGGGAAACATGCAAAATGACCAGCCCAACTATGATTTCAAAATCCGATCCATGTTGTTGCCTTTGCATGCGATCTCATTGGTTCCCACACTAATACAAGGGTCACAACATAAGGAAAATTGTATCTAGAAAATACCATTAAAAAAATAAGATAAGACATTTAAATAGTTTATACAATAATGTAGGATAAGGATTACCTTTTAGGTTTCAAAATTCACTTCTCTTCCCTTTAATTTCTCTTGCAACCAAATGAAGTCATAGTGAATATTTATGCTGGTCTTAGTTTCTAATGCTTCCCCTCTGAGCAAGGTTTCAAAAATCATTATATCAGATCATGAATCGAATCGACACTGAACGGTCCTACCGATTTAGAATGATTACTCTGATTACTGACTGGTTTTGACAAATTTTACCGATTCGAATTAGGAATCAGCACTAAATGATTCAGATTCCGATTCCAAGTTTTCAAACCCTGCCTGAAAGATTAGAAACATCTTGTACAACCAAGTTTTTCTTTGAAGCTTTAGGGGTATCTTGTAAATAAATTAATAGGCCCACTTAAGGTGTAAAAATTAGTTGGTTCTTGAGCCAAAGGGAAATGTTTGACCACCTTGTAGAGTATACCGGAGGCGATGTGGTAAGAGACTAAGAGCCCAACATAGGTGGGACCCCATTATAGAGAATTCTATATA
The DNA here is from genome assembly GCF_013358625.1 of Macadamia integrifolia. Lineage (NCBI taxonomy): Eukaryota > Viridiplantae > Streptophyta > Magnoliopsida > Proteales > Proteaceae > Macadamia > Macadamia integrifolia. Next base: position 132,669 of record NW_024868353.1, on the reverse strand, counting down.
CATCTCAAAGAAAAAGAACCCTACCGCTCTGGTTTGCCTAGACCTAGGATGCGGCGGCAGAAAATAAGAACTAGATCCTCTCAAGTGCGCCAATGTGCATCTAACCGTCAAGGGTGCTGTCAATTGTCCGATGTGTGCTGCATACATTGGATAGGACCCGATCCCAAAATGCCCAGTTTTACCATTAATTGGGAAAACCAAATCCTCTCTCCCAACACACATCTGACAACGAGGAGTGCCTGCCTGGGGAGTGCCAGACATCCTATGCTACTGGGGAGATCCGTGTCCACAGACAAGTTGATCTGCAAGAAGCCTACATGTCGGTTAAACCTCCATTCCTCCACCATCTGAAGAGCTACGAAAACACTACTTCAATTCGCTTCAGACGCACTACTGTCTCCACTGCCAAGTCTTTGCATAGATTTGCTTTGAATCTGAGAGAGCCAAAGTCTTACACACCATATCCAGATGCACCAGATGAAATGTAGCTAGCATCAGTTCTTGGTACAGCATTTGTAAGAGGTTCCAATATCTATTACCATTTCTACAGATATCCGAAGGGATTGAGGACCACAAAAACTCAGTATCTATGGGTCTGACCATTTGTTAAACTCGGTATCTATGGGTCTGACCATATGTTGATTATCTCCACATCTTATCAGAATTCCATCATTATCCTCCAACTCAAACGACGGAGTGCACTGTTGTGGTCAGAACTAGATCTAACATTCTAATCCCTCGTCCACCTCACATGCAACCTGTGTGCAAATGGTCTCCCACGACGTTAGGGTAATATGTTTTTCCTATTGTTTTATAGGAAAAAATATTGAAATCGATCGAGTGTGAAGTGTTAATGGAATTGGTAAGCCAAGAACAGAATATCCAAAGAGTGGGAATTACTAAAGATCTGTTCACTAACCCTTCCTGCAAAAGTAAGGAGGATATCCTCAAAAGACACTTTCCCCTTGTTTCTCCTCATATAGTGGATAAGGTACATGACATTGCCTTCAAACACATTTCAAAAATCCTGTTAAAAGCAGGAAAGAAAGCCTTCAAGACATGTTAAAACGCCTTTGATCTCTGCTGCCGAGGGGATCGTTGTTAGAGTAACGATCATTATCCTCATCTGTAATGACATTATTAAAAAAGGGTATGAAGGGTCAACTGGTCAAGGGGTTCAGGGTCACAAGGTGCGGGGGATACGAGTAGAGCATGAAAATAGTCACCGAAGGTGGCAACCATTCCCCGTGTATCAGAAATCTGTTATCGTCCATGGGTTGTCCCCCTTTGGGACCAAACCAGGCTGGGCAGGACTTCCGCAAGCAAGCGATTGCATGGCTTTAAATGGTTCACCGGCTGAACTGCAAGCCCCATCAAGCCAACCTGCTGACAGGCCTACCCTTCAGCCAGTGGTGACAACCAATGTCTTAACTAAACCATTAATAATACATAATGAAACCTTAAATGAGAATTTCAGTAATAAACATACTAAAAAGCATAGGGAACAAAAGAATTTCTTAAATTTACATCGTACCCATGATTAGTATTAGTGTAATGGCTTAAAACATGTTAGGCCCAACTCATCAAAATAATCACAATTCGCAGAGGTGCGCGCATAGAAAGTTGAGTGAAAAATGAATTTAAATAGTATCAAGACCCAAAACTGCATCAGCAACTTTCTGCAACGACATAGTTTTCTATGTTGTCCACCGTTGAACCAAATAACATAAACTTTATAACAAAAACTTACAAGAGGCATTCGCATTGGGCCAAGGATCAAGAGAACATTCGCATGAAATTGTTGGCATATGCCATTGGCTTGACATCCGGATGTGGCTGCAAGTTGAGAAAACAAAAGGGCCATTAGTATTCCACACGTTCTTCTTTTGCAGAAAAGTGGTGGAATAAAAAAAAAAAAAACTTCCGTCAGAGGATCGACAAGATGTTACTGACCACGGCTGAAAATGTAACAATGTTTGGCTTCATGTCTGGGGCCTCAAACCTTATGAAGGCACCCTTGTTACCCATCTGCATTATCCAACCAGAAGACATGTTACACTCGGCAACACTAAATCCGAGCATATAACGAGGAAAGTTGATCCATTATGACATATGGAAGAATAATAACAGCAAGTCAATTAGTTAAAAACACTGTATGGTAGATATTTAATATACCATGCTGGGGCTTAGTACAGAAGAAAAGGACCATCACATAGAAATATGAATTCAAGCGGATAAGGGGTTCCCAATGCTTAAATTATGTATTATATACAATGGGAAAAATCTTGTTACAACTAAAGTTAAGGAAAAAGAAATTGTAATGGTATTTTTTTCCCCCCTTTTATTATAGAACCCTTTTTTAAATGAAGGTAAAATCCAGTCATTTCAAATGTGAACTCAAAAAAATGTGAAGACAATGACAACTCTTGAGAATAATATAATGGTAATTGTCTTTCAAATTATTTTAAAAGCCCTTTTTTATTTCCATCTTAAAACTTTTGGGAATAAGACAATGGCAATCAAAAGAAGGTTATAACTTCTTAGTTCACCACTTTGGCTACAACAAGATGTACCTTGTATGATAAGATATCTACGATACATATCTCAGCAAAGTGTTCATACCCATGTTTATACATATGGACATCTTTGTAGCCTGCTTAGCTGTTTCTTTCACCTCATTTGTCCTCAATACTTCAAATGTAAGGATATAAGTTTTATTTTTATATGGACATGCAGAAAAGCTTGTGCAACATAAAACACCTGTAGTACAAGCATCCATTATTTATTCTCACCCACTTCTTCAATGGTAGGCACGGAGTCGGGTTAACCAAATGACCAACCAGTCAAATCCAGTTTAATCTGATTAAACATTGGATTGAACCCACTCTCATGTGCAAGATTAATCAACTTACGACCATTCACACGTTTTGGTAGCTTTACAGGAATCACAGACTCCAAAGCTAGCCAATGAGAATATTTCTCCATCAGTTATGGGCAAACAGCAATCCAGAAACATCTGTACCTGTGACTTTTGCCCTGACGAAAGAGGTTGTAATAAACACTAACTACTACATCCATTTATATAAATTTGATTTAGCAGAAGTAAAATTCCAAAATGAACAGCTACAACCATGTAGGCCTATCTCAATGCCAGCTTGCCACCACCTACAGGCCTTCTGCTTGGGTTTTGAAAATCTCTGCTGAGCTTAGCTCCTATGATTTTTCAAACTTCCAGAACACTATAATGGCACATAAGAGACATTTGATCACGTCTGCACCTTTACCAGTGATTAAATAATAACATTGCCAACATATCAAACTGGCACATTGCAGTTGCAGCCAGACTGGCAGAAACGTACTGTAAACCTAAGCATATAACAACCAACAAGCTCCAATTTCCCATGAAACCACATACACCAGAAACCAAGACTAACAAATTCTTAAGCACCCATAGGTTGAACTGAGCATGGGGCTAACAGCTTGTTCTATAAGTAGGCATCCATGTTGGCCCAATTAAGTTTTTTTCTCACAACAACATCAAATCAGACAAAAATTAACTTGAAAGCGGTCAAGGAAGGCCAAAAATTGATGGAATTACCTGATCACAATAGTTTGGTGCAGAAAAAACTGTAATAAGTTTACCATCGTGCTCAATCTCATATCCTTCATCCTTTACTTCATGAGATCGGACAACTAGATCTGCAAAATTAATGGTAAATATGAGCAGGGAGTTTATGATGAAGAAACTAGGAAAACAACAATAACTTAAGCCAGATTACCAAGATTGTTCTCCTGCAGAAATCTCTTTGTCACGTCACCACCAAAAGATAGACCCACACCCCTCTTGCTGGGGCCTCTGCCTGGATAAGGCTGGGGATCACTCCACAGCAGCTCACACATCAACCCTGACAAGAGAACAATTAATAAATAATAATAATAAAAAAAGAGGACAAACATCTGTCCAATTGAAGTTGAAAAGAAAATTTTGTTCAACTCATCCATTTTAAGGGGGCATTGTAATTCAATAAGTTTCCTTTCTCAAGAAGAGGGAAGAAGACATCTAGTAGCATAAAGGAACTGGGGGCAATTATATCCATGAAAGTGCTTATGCTCCTATGAACTATTCAGTAACTTTCTTCAGGACACACCCTGCATTTTCAACAATAGATGGAACTGAACTTCCTAGGTTCAGATACAGAGAAGAAATAAAATGAATGATATTCAAATTTTTCTTTTGATGCAGAAATACAACCACCCGGACCATAATCATATGTGGGCCATGTGGAATAATGATGGATGGCAGCAGGGTGGAAGCTACACCACCCAAATTGGTTTCATATATTCTAGCTACTGTGCTAAACCATATATGAGGTTATAGCCAGTATGCTTCTCTATCTTGACTCATAAACACCCACTACCAATTGGGAAAATTAGTTCCAACATAATATGACAATGCATAAGAAAAATAGCAGGGCATTAAAACAGCTCCAATTCAAAGGTTGCACAAAAATAATAAGCAATACAAAAATCATATGCAGTGTACCTTCCTCTGGAGGCTCACAGAACCGGTCAATCGCTTTAATGTCAGACAGTTTCACTCCATCAACACTGAAAAGGCCTCCATGAACTACAAATATTTTTTCATTTATCACATGCGCTAGAGGTAAACAACAGAATACTTCAGCGAAGAGTTCAACAAATGTATCACTCAACTTCGACTTGACCTCGCCTTCAAAACCATATATCCTGTTCATGCTCTTACTCTCATGATTTCCTCTAGCTAAATGAAGAGCTGAAATCAAGGTTTGGGTTTTGGTTGGGGGGGGGGGGGGGAACAAGAAGTTATTGAATTTTGATATTTAAGGAAAAAATTACCTGTAAAACCCAAGTACATAACCTAACTGAAAAAACCAAAAGAGTATTGGTGCACAGGAAAATTTGGTAAGAACCTAATGGATAGCATCCAATGAATGAAAGAAATGAAATGACATACATAAATGGATAACAAATTCATTTGAAAACGAAAAAACACAAATGAATAATGTAAAGAGGGACAAACATATAGAAAGCCTTCTCTTAATTGTCTCAAACACCACAGATCTATCCAATGAAAAATAACCTCAGTCCAAAGACCAGCAACGGCATACCAAGGTTACCAATGTAACCTGCATCATTACCATCCATCATGGTCGTCAAGGCGTCATCTTGGAGGATTTTCTGGGCTATCATCCAAAGCATATTTTTTTTTCCTAAAATTTCTGTGTTTGTGTACGTGGTTCTTGTACATGGCGCTACATCAAATCATGGTTGAAAATAACTAAAAATGGCACCATCGTCTTCTTCATCTTCTGTGATTCAAATTAAATTGTGCAACTGTTGGTATAAAAACTGTAATTTGTGATTAAGTTATCATGAAATCTGTGATTTACTGATTTTGTAATTCTTGATTATGAGTTTGTGTAATTCCTTGATTATGAAAGTCAATTGTGGAATATAACCCTGAACAGTATCATCTATATTCAAAGAATCATACACACCAGGCACCCCTCCACCACGGGTCACCATGACAACTATGCCATCCGAATCCATCAATGCAAGCCATGTCAAAAACAATGATTAAATCCACTATCTATATAGTACAAGAAGGGAGAGGGGGAGATGAAATATAAGAATCAATTAAATTGATTTGCACAATAAGCATATAAAGAAGTGGTGGTACCTGCTGGAGACATGCATTTAAATGCAAATAGTGTCAGAATAACCTCAAGAGAAAATGACCCTCGATCCACAAAGTCGCCATTGAAGAGATAAGGATTGTCTTCAGAGGGAAGCCCATTGAGTTCAAATATATTCAACAGATCAAAAAACTGCAGAGGTTATCATAAAAAAATAAATACAAAGTCCCAAGCCTTCAAAATCAATAATTACAGAAATAGAAGAAAGCTGGTGATGAAGTCAATTGGTAAAGAAGAAAATAATATGTCTCTGACCCCTCATAAATAGTAACTTTTCCAGTTCTGAGCTGAAAGCCCCAGTGCAAAGTCTGTAGAGCTCAGCTTATTGGTTGAGACTCAAGCTTGGCAATCAGGGGTTATAGTCGGTTGCTTTACACTATGAAGGTGCTCAATCAGATCGAATGGAACTGATTTCCCTATGAGTAATGGGCCCAGTAATGAATGGAAGAGATCCCGATCTGATCTCAGATCTATCGGTCAGATTTCAATCTAGTAACCACTAGTTCCCAGTTAATCATTTTCAAGATAAATCAGTGATCAAATAATGTAAGAAACTTAAAGATTGATGAGATGAAATAGAGAGAGAGAAAAGGCTGTTGATGCGTAGGAGAAAGAAAATAGGAATCAATGAGAAGCAGTGATGTCGTATGGGAGGAAATCCGGATCTAAAGATGAATCGGTTTAACAGGAAGAAGAAGAAAAATATCTTACCAGATAAATAATAATTTCCATGCAACCCCCTCAAAACCCCATTTTTGAGTTTTATATTTAACCTATTACAACAATAAAACCCAAAAACTAAGTTCCAACCCAAACTAATACCAAAATCTGGCACAAATTTAAACCGGGCACGCAATACAGGAAGTGATGGGTAAGGGGGCAAAAAGAAAAGAGGAAATGGAAAACGACAATTACACCCTTTCAAACACCCCACACAAGGAAAAAGGAACCAATACCTTTCTCAACACAGGACATGCGAGGGAAGTCTCAAAATAGGAACTCACTTTAACTACTGCATAACCCAAACACCCCCCCCCCCAAAAAAAAAAAAAAAAAAAAAAAAAATCCTCTATTTTCCTTCTCTTTTTTTTTTTTTTTTTTTTGGGGGGGGGGGGGGGCGTGGGGGTTGGAATTTGGAGAATAATAAGATATAACACATCCCAACTGCGCAGTCAAATGGACCCATCCTATAGATATAGATGAATTAACCTTCATCCCTTAATCCCTTCCCTACCCATTCCCCATGGTTGCTCTTGATGCGGATTCGGGTTCCAAAACCCGACTTAGGTCGCTTTTTACAGGTTCATCCGAATAATACACAACTTAAGTAGTCAAGTGGATGACAATTCTATAAATTACGGCATTCTAACAAAGGAAAGTTGCAATTTGTGGGTAATACTAAATTTGTTTGAAAAGGACAAATTAGAAGCGGGAAATAATTTAATGGCAGTATGTAAATAACGAGGGAAGGAGGGGTATTTAATAAAGGCAAGAGGAGTCAAATAACAGAACCCAATCACATAACAAGAAGTATCTTCTTCAACCTCCTATCACCCAAACCAGAAGTGGAAAGATGGGGCTGGTGCTTGCATTCCCATTGCACTTCAATTTCCTTGTAAATTTAAAGAAAAGCCCACAACTTCCTGCTCTATTGATTCCAAGGAGCCACAAACCCAAAAACCAGGTACAGTTTTAATATTAAAACCTGAAATAAGAATGGGCGATAGGTATAGATCTAGGCATAGCAGCTGGTTAATCCCTCACAATAGGGATTTTCTTCGAAGATGAAAACCATGGAGTTGGTAAGCCTATAGATGGGGAACTTATGCTCAGATTATTAAACTCAACAGATCAGGGACGAGGGGATTCGATGTACTTGTTTTCTTCAGCACAGTAAATTGGTAGTAACAGGAAAGTGAACTTCCACAGAAATACAATGAACAATGAGGGAAGAAAGAGAGAAGATGATGCAGAATTGAGGCTGAACAGGGTTGACCCTTTAGGCAATCTCAACCGAGACAAACCGGATCTTATTTGATTTTTGGGATCAATAGAATCTTTTATTTTGGGTAGTTGTTAGTCAATTAGGGAGTTACCAATTCGAGTTTTATTTTGTTTCTAATTTCATTAGTTAGAACTTAGGAAGTAATTAAGAGTTGCCAATTTAGTTTTATATTTTATTTAGGCAAGCTTTAAATTCAGTTTATCATATAAAGACATGTAACCTAAGGTATTAGATAGATTTTGAATGATGAATTGAATTGAAGGTTTTAGTGCCGGATATGGTGCAAGACGTGTGATCCCTTTTTCTCCCTCTTTTTTGCTATTATTCTCTTCTCCCCTCTCTACTCTGATCTTCCCTTTCTTCCCTAAGGCGCTCCATCAAAAGAATAATAATGAAAAGGAGAAGAGAGACATAAGAGAGGTTTAGAGGGAAGAAATTGAAGAAGAGAGGGAGGAGACGAGAGCACACGCTCACAATTGATAACTCGTAGAAAAAAACATCTTTAAAATTCACTTTCAATCCAAATCTTGTGTATGTTACAGAATTTTTTATATGAAGAGGAAATTAAACAATCTTAATCGTAATCTAAAACTGGAATTCAACTTGACTCTAATTGGACTCATAACTCCTATATAGAGTCCACCACTAAAACAGAAAATTACAAGATAAATCCAACTACTAAAAAACTAAATATCCTACTGAACCCAAAAATCAATTGGACCTGGTTCATCTCCATCTGGGCTACCCAATGGGTTTGGACCGGTCCAAGGAATTGCTCCTGCATCAGCTCCCTCCCCCCAATGAACATGTTCTGCAGCTCGAGGAGAGTGTCTTTGGAAGCCAGCCACAGCAGAATGCTCAATCAAAGGAGTGTTCATAGCAAGGTTGAACTTTAAGAGAATAAGATTTGATAAAATGATCTTCCAGGTCTCTACCATCCCATGGGTCCATTCACTAGAACTACAGAGAATGATGGAGGACATTACCCCCAGTGAAACCAATGAGCTTACAAAATCTTTGCCTGAGATAGGGTTTTCCCAAGATTATGCAGCAATTACTCTTACTCACTTACTCTACTTTCATGATTGTTCCTTCTGCCCCGTCTCTTCTGTGCTTTTTACCCCTTCCCTTTTCCATAACAAAAAGAAGTTACTGGTAAGACGACCCATAATATTGAAGAACTGATTTAACATCAGAATGTAAATGAGACAACTGTAACTTCATGTCAAACTTTATTCACAGAGTGCAACTTCAAAGTTTAACTCAAAGATGAAACAAGTGCAGAAATGTCACAGACTGAACGGCACAAAACAAGGAGATGTCGACTAGAGCCAAGAATTTCAATCATGTAGCTCAGGACACTGGACATACCAGCATTGAGGAGAAAACAGTCAAAAAATTAAGTAGCAAAGTTGTGCCATCATAAAGCATGAGCCAATGCAAGGATAAAGGGTAATGTAGGACTAGATTTGACAACCAAACCAGACCCAATACTGCAGGAACTTTTAAACTAAAGAACAACCAAGAATAGCCAAAGTAAGGCAGCAATATAACAGATCAGAATTAAGGAAGAAACAGATTTTTGTAAATCAGAATTTCGAACCCAAAAACTGGAATTTATGAGTTCAGACTATAAACCAGAAGAAAGCCTAACTCAGATAAAGGAATAGGGTTCTAACAGACCATAAATCAGAATTATATCCACAGAAACAGAAGAGGACAGAACTTCCAAAGACCAGAATTTTAAGAAGAAATAATTTTCTGCAACTGAATAATAACTAGGATTTAAGGGATTAAATTCCTAGCTAATGAGACCAATTTAGTGAAGAATAAACCAGCAACCAAATAACAATATTCAGAACAACTCAGATCATTATTCTGGGCAGAAATAAGAATCAGCCAGAATAGGAGAAATATTCATAACTCAAGAAAACCTGGTCTGATTGGCTTCAAAACAGGATCAATCCACCCTCTTCTTGGCCCAACACGAGATCAAAATTAGAGCACCATCAGATGGCTGAGTGCTCAGATCAATAAAGGCCGATAGGAGAAATCTGGGTTTCCTAAAACCAGAATTACAGAGAAATCAAATCACTTACCTGAGATGGCTGAAGAAGAATAGTAACAATAAGAAGAAGAATAAAACACTTGAAAGAAACCTCTTGGGCTTCACACCGCAAAGAGTCAATTGGATCAAACACCAATTCCTTCAGCCTTGATCAAACACAAGACAACTCTTCATGAAGAAGACAATAGCAACAACCATTATTTTTTTATCAAAATCATTCTAGGCTTTTAGGAGCCTCCTCTTCTTTATTTATAATGTTAATGGGGGAGGGAATTACAAAATAGAAGGTTCTTCAAAAGGGAAACTAAATATTCTCCTAATACAATAGTTACTAAAAACTGAAATTGGAAACTAACTGAAATTAGAAACTAGTTGAAAAAGGAAACTAACTACTAATGACTTGATTCAATTAATAACTTGACTCCTAAGGAAACAAATATAAATCAAATCAAGCCCAACTAAAAAGGAAACTAATGAAAATGGAAACTAACTAGTAATCCCGTATTCAATCTTAGACCCTCCCTTTTAGACCCATAAAAGTGGCCTATTACACTCAAAACACATGGGATCAAAGGCCCAACATGTATGGAACCCAACCCTAAGCTTATTCCTAATAAAACAAGCATATTTAGGAAACTAAACTGCATCAAAGGGTACAATGAAGCAAGACAGTAGCACAGACAACCTTAAAGACCAAACATGCAAACAGATTGAAGAACACAACAGCCATTCAAAAATAAATAAAATAAAATAATAAGGGCACCACAGTCGAGTCGTACCTGCCCATGCACATCACCACAAACAGTGAAATGGTGACCATCTGAGACAGTAATATCAACTAGGGAAGGCAGAGCGTGAAGCATTTCCCTTGTTTGCAATACAATCTGATATGCATATCTACAAGGTAATATTCAGGTTAAGTGTCAAATCAGAAACTTAAACACAGGAAAGCATATCAAGAATACAGGACATTACAATTATGATCCATCAATCACAATCTGCAAATACCTTTTATGTAAGCACTTCTGATTCTTGAAGTCATCCATCATTTTCTTCACAAAATCCAAAGTTACAACATCTCCCTCAATCCTTGCACCAGAGTATTGTGGCTCCACCTCTGCAACTCAAAAGGACAAAAAATTAATCACTAAAATGAAGGCCAGTACCAGCACATTAGAAATACCAAACAGCAGGAAAGGTATTCTAACAATGAAAATTTTCATACCATCAAAATCTATGATTTTGACCAAGGAAACTGAATTCCAAGAAATTTATGTAAGTATTGATAAGCAATGTATCTGAAATCCGATGAAACTATGTTAAACTTCGTGACAATAAATGTGAATGTTAGAAGTCATCAATTGAGGGGCAAGGTGAATTAGTAGCGCTAATCTCAATTCTCCTTTAGCTCTTTATTTTATTTCTTTTGGTGTATTTCTTTTTATTCCCTTGGTAGGGTAATGTCCTATTATATTGAATGAAGTGGGAGTCTTGACACAAGGTTGTGACTCCCAAGGTTACAGCCATCTCTTGCACTTCCCCTCTCCTCTTTTCTTTTTCTATTTCTTTTTCCCTTTTTTATTATTATTAACATGACATTATTAGAGCTTGATCCTAAAACACCTAATCAAGTTTGATATCACTACATCCAGTGTAACAATCCTTCTTCTCCCTTGGTTATTAGTGGTTCAACTTAGAGGTTCTGCCTACGCTTAGAAGGGGTGGTTTCACCCCCTGGTTTGCTGATTTTGGTTCAAGTGCAATGGAGAATTGATTGATTGATTGATCAATTAAAGAAGATGATCAATCAACTCTTTGGAGGGATCGATCTAGAGGTATGTACCAGTGATCAATCAGTTATTCATTTGGAGCTTGGGATCATTTTTTGCTCGAATTGATCAAATCCCTATCAATCATTCATTTGGAGCTTTGGATCATTTTTTGCTCGAATTGATTAGGGTTTAGAATCCCCGTCAGGATCTTTGGATCAATTTTTTGTGGAGGGATCTATTTCCTGTCAGAGTTTTTGGAGCATCAACATACTGGGTCAATTACCAGGGTTTTGAAATCGATATTTTCAGGGTTTTGAAGAAATCCATTTCTGTCAAGGTTTTGGAAAATCGATTTTTCAGGGTTTTGTGGATTGAATCATTTGGTTCTTATGTGTGATTGCTTGCTAATTTCTTTGTGTCAATGACTGATGCAAAGAATGTGGTGTTTGAGGTTGTATCCTCCTCCCATAGGATCATAGAGAAGATACTTGTTGGGGCTGCCAATTTCAACAATGGAAGAAAATTATGCAATTGGTTTTGATTGGTCATGATCAACAAGATCATCTAACAAATACTATGCATGTTGCAAATACTAAATGGGATACTATTGATGCACAGATTCTAGAACAACTTCTGAATTATATGGAAAAATCGATTGTTGAAGTTGTTACCCACATTGGTTTTGTGAAGGAGTTGTGGGAATATCTAAATTTCTTTATTTTGGACAGAACAATCTTTCTTGTATCTATAAGCTTTCTCAGGATTTTTATCTAGTTGATCGGAGGGGTCGTCCACTAACACAATACTATGCTGCTTTAAGAAGTACGAAGAATTAAATTCTCTACTTCTTAACAGATGCAGAACCAGAGAATAGATATGACTTTGTTCTCAGATTTTTGGAGGTGATAAAGTGGCATCTCTTGCAGATACTTCCTCCCATGTCTCATGGCTATCTCGAGAGAGAGCTCATGATCCTACACCATCAAATAACTTGGCTCTTATGTCTCACAACAATTATCGTAGTAGTACACGTGGCACTAGTACTGGCCAGTGGGAATGGTAAATGCCAAATTATTGTTAATTCCAACACTTCAGATGGTTCATGAGCAATACAAACATGCCACCAATGTGGCAAACCAAGACATATCCAACGTTTCTCTTGGAAACTTCATGGCAAACCTTCTCATAAGCAGTTTGCAAATTCAGTAGCAAGTACTAAGCCTTCCACCTAACTTGGACAATTTGAGGGTAAGATGGTTATGATGACAGATGAAGAATTTGCATAGTATACTCAGTTTCAGACTTCTCAGCCACCTTGTACCTCCATTGGTACTTTTGTCCAGACAGGTAATGCCATTATATGTTTCTTTTTTCTCATCCCTAGATCATTGATTCAAGTGCATTGGAACACATGTCTGGTGTTTCAAATATAATTTCTTCCTTCCAAAAATCTTTTTCCACTGTCACTTTGGCCAATGGTTCTCATCCCAACTCTTCTTTGTCATTATCATTTGTTCTTCATTTGCCACAATTTCCTTTTAATCTTCTATCTGTAAGCAAACTTACATTTACATACAATTGTTCCATAACTTCTTATCATGATTCATGTATTTTTCAGGATCTTATGACGAAGAAGATGATTGGTAAAGGAATTGTATCTTCTTGAAGACAATCCTCCTTCCATTGCTTGTTCAAGTGTTTTATCTCCACATCAAGTTCACTGCCGCCTGGGTCATCTATCTTTATAGAGTCTACAAAAGCTTGATTCTCGTTTTAGTTTACCTTCCTAGTTTAGAGTGCGAGTGTTGTCAATTGGAAAGCTTCATCATTGAGCTATTTTCCTCGAGTCAATAAATAGTTTTCGCACCCTTTTGCTTTAGTTCATTTAGATGTATAGGGTCCTATGCAATTACATCTAAGTTAGGTTTTAAGGATTTTGTTACTTTTTTTTTTATAACTATTTCAAGGTTACATGGATTTATTTAATGAAGAACCGTTTTGAATTGTTCTCTATCTTTTGTGCCTTTGTTGCTGGAATTTAAAATCCGTTTAATTTGTCTACCAAATTCTTTCGTAGTGATAATGCCACAGAATACTCTTTTGGTCCTTTTTCTCAGTATATGACTGAATGTGACATGATTCATCAGTCTTCCTATTCAAACACCCCTCAACAAAAGTGTTGCTGAACAGAAGAATTGAAATGTGATGGAAGTTGCTTGGTCCCTTCTATTTGAGATGAAGGTGGCCAAGTATTTTTGGGCTGATGCTGTTTTGACTGCATGTTACCTTATTAATCACATGCCCTCTTCAATTTTAAGTGGTGGCATTCTTCATTCTTTGTTGTTTCCTTCTGGTCCATTGTTTGTTCCTCCTCCATGTGTTTTTAGGGGGTGTTTTATTTGTGATCATTGTCCAATGCTCCAAGCTTATCAAAGTTGGATCCTAGAGCTCTCAAATTTATCTTTCTTGGTTACTAACGTACCTGAAAAGGATATAAGTTTTATTCTCCTGAAAGTTGAAGAAATACTTTATTACCGTTGATGTCTCCTTTTTTGAGTCCACATCCTATTCTGAGGAATCGTTTGTTTTGTCCGAACTGGATTATGATCTTCCCATATATGATGTTCATCACTCTGTTCCATAGGTTCTACAAATTGCAGCACCGCCACCTCCTCCATCAGTTGCTTAAGTTTATACTCATCTTCCTCGGAAAGATGCAACAACCTTGTCTCTATAATGCCTGCCTATCATCCGAATTTGCAGTAACTACGCTAGGTATCCCTCCTTCTGACCTTGACCTTCCCATGCTCAGTGTAAGGGTGTTCGGGGTTGTACCCAATATCCCATTTCTAATTTTGGGCCTTATTCTAGTTTGTCACCTTCTTTTCATTCTTGCCATCTATTATTTCTTCTCACCCTACTATTAAGCCTGTCGCAAATGCATTGTCTACTCCTGGTTGGAGGATGGCTATGGAGGAAGAATTGTTGGCCTTGGAGGAAAATCAAACCTGGCATCCTGTACCCTTAACTTTGAGTAAGTTTATTATTGGTTGTTGTTGGGCGTATGTGATGAAGGTCAACCCCAATGATTCTCTTGCTCTATGGAAGGCAAGATAGGTTGCTAAGGGGTATGCCCAAATTTATGGGGTTGACTATCTGGATAATATACTCTTCTTGCCAAAATTGCATTGGTTCGCCTTTTGATCCCTCATGCGGTTTCTCATCATTGGCTATTATATCAAGCTTGATGTTAAGGATGCATTCCTTCATGGTGATTTACTTGAGGCATCTATATGGAGCAACCACTGGGGTTTGTTGCTCAAGGGGAGTCCAACATGGTGTGCAAGCTCAAGAAGTCCTTGATGCAGATACGGTTGCCCTTTCTTGGTTGGACCAGCATGACCGGCTTTGGAAGCCTAGAGCCAAGAAGAACCGGTCCAGCCCAGGGTTTTGGTCCAACAAGGGTTGGAAATAAAATTAATAGTTTACTTAGTATTTTATTTCATGCTTTTATTTTCCAGACTTGAACATAGGAGTAGGATTTATTGCCCTGCTTTGGTTTCCTTTTTATAGTTGTTTCCTAGTTTAGGCTAGTTTCCATTTCAGTTAAGTTTCTAATTTCATGTTCCTATTTTCCTATATATTGGTTGTAATCGATTGAAGATTTGGAAAGTGATTTTGATTATTGAATGAATGTGTTGAGTGTGATTCTCCTTTCTCCCTCTCTACTTTGATTTCCCCTCCCTTCCCTAAGGGTTCTCCATCAACTTGGTATCAGAGCTGAAGGATCCTATTCCTTCCCATCTTTCTTCTTCCCTTCCCATTCTCTGTGTCGGATTCCACGGATACTGAGAACAGAAAAAAAAAAAGAAGCCCAATTCTGTTCAGAGAAGAATCGAGCCCCTTTTACACTACCGCCTTCTCTGTTCCTTCTGGCAGCAGCCAAAAAAAAAAGAAGAGAAAAGGAGCAGCAAGAAGAAGAAATAAAAAGAACCGAGAAGAAACAGAAGACGAGAAGAAGAAGAAGAGAGAAGCAGAAGACTAGAAGAAGAAGAAGAAAAGAAAAAAGAAAGAAAAAAAAAAAGTGAACAGAAGAACACAGAGTATGAGACAGAGAACATACCTGGTTCAGGTCTTCCCACCCCCAGCAGCCAGTTGAGTTCTCGCATCTAAGGTCTCCCTTCGAAGTCGCACCATCCTTTGTTGCAGCCCTTCGATCATTTCTCTGTTTTCCTTGGTTCAACAAAGAAGAGAACCCTCCGCCTTTCTCACAACCTTCCTCTTTGGGTTGAGTTGCTTGACAGAGCAAGATTCCAAGTAGGACCCCTTTTTGTTCTTTCCTTATTTTAATAAGTTATTTCCCTATTTACCCTCCCCTTCCTCTTTTATTATTTTTTGTCCTAATTTTCAGTCACTTCCAAGTATACCCTTAAGAGCTCCTTTGGATTTAAAGTGAACTTTCAATATTACCAATTCTGCCATCCCTAAAAAAAAAAAAAAATTATTTCCTATGCTACCATATATTCTTGAGTGCTATTTTGTTAATCATCACCATGGTTACCAATAGTGAAGTTGTTTAGCAGCTGAATTCTTATAAAGGAGAAACTGATACAAAATTTGATGCTCTCACTAACATGGTTATGTCCCTAAAAACAATGGTGGAATCTATGCAAGTTTCTATTGATCGTTTGGTGGCAGCAGATAAAGGAAAGAGTCCCATTCAATCTGGGGATTCTTCCAACACCACTCCACAGGATCCGCCAGTAACACTCACCACCACCTCCACCACCATATGGGACTGGTAGACATGATGATGGAGCAGACAGAGCAGCAAAACTGGATGTCCTTGATTTTTATGGAGATAATAATCCAGAATTGTACCTTGACTGGATTCACAGTTTAGATACATTCTTCAGATGGTACGGGTTGACTGAGGCTCGAAAGATCCTATTTGCAGAGGCCAAACTGAAAGGCACGGCTCGAGTCTGGTGGATCAAGCAACAACAACAGAACCGAACCCGAGGCATTGGTTTGGTCACTACTTGGGCTGAAATGTATGAAGTCATGAATCGGCGATTCTTGCCTTCTGATTACAAGCAACGCATGCATCTCAGGTTTGCACAGTTGAAACAAGAGAATTTGACCGTTGAAGAGTATGTTGCTAGATTTTATTATTTGGCCACTCGTTCTGACTTTGAGTGGGATGAAGAAGTCTTAGTGGCCCAATTTCGCAATGGTTTGCACCCTCAACTTAGTGCTGCCCTTGCATCTAGTCGACTACCTACCATGGAAGACGTCGTACAAGTAGCATATCAGGTTGAGGAAAGTCTGAAACGCCCATACAACCGGAGAAATTTTGCAGATACTTTCTCTCGAGGTACTAATTCCGTTTGGCAACAGTCTCCTACCCAAGAGAGGTCATCTAGCAAACCACAGGCTAGTGCTACATCTATGGCCTCTTCACGACCTAGTCGGCCGTATTCTCCACCTCGACATGTCTCTGAAATGTCATCTTCACGGCCTACTCCCCCATACTCACCCCCTCGGCGTGGTTCAGATAAACCTTCTGATTCTTCAAAATATACAGTTCGGTGCTACTCATGCCATGGATTTGGACATATCAGTGCTCAATGTCCCAGCCGTTTGGTTGCTTTTATTGATAAGGATTCTCCTATACTATATATTCCCGAAGAGCAACTTGGTTCTGACACAGTTGATTTAAGAGGAGCGTGCAACAGGTGAAGTTAATGACACTCTCAGTGACGAGGACCAACATCCTTTTTATGTCATTCGTCATGTGTTGACCACTCAGAAGGCCACTGAAAATGAAGATTGGCGCCGCAGTAGTATTTTTCAGACTCGTGTGAAGTGCAATGATCAGTTGCTAACCTTGGTCATTGATGGAGGCAGTTGCACTAATGTTGTCTCTGAAGACGCTGTTCGTAAGCTGGGATTGAATACAGAACCACATCCTAATCCTTACAAGGTTGCTTGGGTGAACAACACTAATCTCAAAATCACAGATAAGTGCTTGTTCACATATTCTATTGGTGGATTTAAGGATACAGTCCAATGTGATGTCCTCCCTCTGAAGGTGTGCCATATCCTTATTGGTCGACCTTGGTTGTTTGATAAGAAAGTACAGCATTGTGGCTATGCCAATACCTATGCCTTCAAGCATGCCAACAAGACTATGAAGTTTCATCCTGCCAAAGATCTCCCTGAAATTAAGCTCAAGAAGATGGTGGGATCGTTCCTCATTCAGCGTATTCCTTCAGACGGTCTCCTCGGTCCTTTCCCTAACTCGACAAAGTCGAGTTCTTTTCAGAGGAGAGTTGATGCAGATACGGCTGCCCTTTCTTGGTTAGACCAGCATGACCGGCTTTGGAAGCCAAGAGCCAAGAAGAACCGGTCCAACCCAGGGTTTTGGTCCAACAAGGGTTGGAAATAAAATTAGTAGTTTACTTAGTATTTTATTTCATGCTTTTATTTTCCAGACTTGAACGTAGGAGTAGGATTTACTTCCTTGCTTTGGTTTCCTTTTTATAGTTGTTTCCTAGTTTAGGCTAGTTTCCATTTCAGTTAAGTTTCTAATTTCATGTTCCTATTTTCCTATATATTGGTTGTAATCGATTGAAGATTTAGAGAGAGTGATTTGATTACTGAATGAATGTGTTGAGTGTGATTCTCCGTTTTCCCCCCTCTCTACCCTGATTTCCCCTCCCTTCCCTAAGGGTTCTCCATCAGGTATTCACCATTAAGAAAAAGGCAAATGGCAGTATCGAAAGGTACAAAGCCAGGTTGGCTGCATAAAGCTTTACCCATACCTACGTTATCGACTATCAAGATACATTTGCTCTGGTAGCCAAGATGTATTCAGTTTGAGCATTTCTCTCATGTGCTACAAATCTTGGTTGGAGTCTCCAACAAATGGATGTCAAGAATGCTTTTCTCCATGGAGACCTTGAAGGAAGTGCCATGGATATCCTCACCGTCTACAACCGATAAGGCATGCAAGTTAAGAAAATCCCTAAATGGCCTCAAACAGTCACAGCAAGCTTGGTTTGGCCAGTTCTTAAAAGCTATATGGAAATTTGAATATAGATAAAGTCAACTTAATCATACCTTGTTCATAAAGCAAAATGATAAATGATAGTAAGGTTACTACCCTCATTGTATATGTTGATGATACAGTAGTAACCGGCAGTGATGACGCAGAAATATCCTAGTTGAAGGTTCAGTTGGCTAAGGAGTTTGAGATCAAAGATTTGAGACCTCTCATATACTTCTTGGGAATAGAGGTAGCAAGATCCAATAGTATCTTTATTTCCCAAAGTAGTATATCCTAAACCTTCACAATGAAATTGATAAGCTCCACCTGAACGAGAACAGGTCCTCCCCCTCCCCTATGACCTGACCTGTGATGTCCAACCCCCTCCCGGCGGCATGTCCTGCCGGTATCCTACATCCTCTCCCTCCCTCCCCTCTTTCCTAAGCCATCAACCATATTTCCGAGACTACTATCACCAACACTACCCTTCCTACTCCTCCTTCTATCACCCCCTCCCTGGAACCTATCCCACCCTCGTCTCCCCCCTCGACAAACCTTGGGTATCCATTGTCAGTCCCTCTCCCACCTCCTCCTGGAATGGTTTACCTCTAGTTTTTATCCCTCCCACCATTGTTGACGACAAGAAAGTTGGCCACTACCCCACTAGTCATCTCGACACCAATATCGACAAATGGAAACTCTGTATTCTTGGACACTTTATGGGCAGCAGCAGGCCCTCGTTTAACATCGTCAAGGCTTCTCTCAAAAAACAGTGGTGAATCTCTGGTCATCTGGATACCTTTCTCAATAATGGGATATTCAGTTTTAAGTTCTCCTTTGACTCAGACCTGCTCTTCTCCCTTGAAGGAGGCCCGTGGCGGGTTGGGAATAAGCCGATCTTCCTCACCAAATGGGACCAATTCTCAAACTTAAACAAAGTGAACTTCAAGTCTGCCCCCATCTGGGTCACGTTACCAAATCTGCCTCTCCATTATTGGGGAGAGAAGGGCCTAAGCCTGGTCAGATCGGTGATCAGAAAACCATTGTTCTCTGACTATCGCACCAAAATTATGGATCACCTTGGCTTTGCCAGAATGTGTGGATATTTCAGCGGCAGATACCCGTCCATCTGAGATAACAATAAATGAAGAAAATGGGTACTCTTTCGCCCAAACAGTGCACTATGATTGGATTCCGCCACACTACGTCACCTACAAAACTTTCGGGCATCACTCAAAAGCCTGCGCTCCTCAACCATCTCCGGCGGTTTAGTCTGATCCCCAGGAAATTTCAGCTTGTGAAGAATCCCTCAAGGTTGATATTGGGCGCCAGAAAAAGCCTCCCCACCGTCGATGATGGAGTAGAAGCCGTGCCTCTCCCAGGCTCCCATTCCAAGGCACCTGCTTCAGTCAGAAAGCATATCCTCGAACCAATGGTCCTTTGCCATCGGTCCTGCGGCAGTAACAGATTCTCCATCCTGGAAAATCTTGTTGTCTCCAATGACGGCATCGAGCTCCTCTGAAGAAGACTCTTCCTCTGACGAGGTTGAAATCCCCTCGGATACCTCACCCCCCTCTCAGACATCTATGCTTGTCTCTTCTTCTATCCAACCTGTATCCTCTAATCCAGAACCTTCCTCTATCCCCACCTTAGCCTAGCCTTCTCTGACCCAACGCTCCACCATCTTAGAACTTGATACTGCTAAGAAATTAACCCAGCCTCGCCCCAGCCCATCACATATCTCGGCCCAGCCCATCTCCTCTGAGAATCCTATAACAACTAACCTTAACTTACTGCCTCTGGACCTCACCTAGGCCCACCTCCTCCAGCCTACCATACATCCTACGACCCACACCCAGGCCCATCCTCTCCAGCCTCCCTAGTCTCCCTCGAACCTTATCCAGGCCCACCTCCCCCAGTCTCCTTTGAAGCTGCCTCACCCACCCGACCCGGCTAGACCTTCTCCCCTACCCGAAGGCCTGTTCCTAGACCCCACTCACCTGTTTACTGCCCGAGCTGCTCTCGCTCTAGTTCTCTCCCCTTCAGTCCACCAGCAGGCTCCCCGCGACAATAGTTCCATCAAGTCACGAGCTTCCCTCGGCCACGCTGATTCCTCTGCAAATCTACGACCCCCTTCTCCTAACAGCTGCTCAACATACTTCTCTAGACCAGTGGCCTTCTCCTTCTGAGACACCCAGGTCTAGCCGTTCCATTGTCACTGCCCCAACAAATAGCTCCACGATTCTTGTTCAAGAAAGCTCAACCCCAGCATTGATACCTGCCCAGTCTACAATCACAGCATTGATGCCTGCAGTCCGCCTATCCCTGAGCCCTCCACACCTCAAGATGAGACCACGACAACAACATTGATGCCTGCCATTCCTCCAAATGACTCCCCCCCTCGAATTGCTGCTTCTATCAATACCAGCAAGCCCAGAAAGAAACTGCCTCCCAGGAGCACTCGCTCTACAACTATCTCCAAGCATAGCACTCAGTCATTTACAGCGGGACCCCCTAATGTGTCTGCTACACCCTAGGCTCCTCAAACTAAAGAATACCAGCATCGTAAGGGTAAATCTTCTGCGTCTGGCCAACAACAACTTAACCCAAGCTCTCCTGAGCAACTGCCCCTACCCCCAATCCTTCATCATGACCCCTTAGTTAATTTGGAATATCCGAGGTCTGAACTCCTCAGCAAAACATGCAACCCAGCCATTCGTTCCAAAATTAAATCTGCCGACTCCCCCCTTTGTTGTTTATTGGAAACTAGAGTCCTTAAGGAAAATGCCCTCGCATTGTCTCCTCCATAGCACCATCCTGGTCTTTCCTTGTAAATTATTCTAGCTGCCCCAACAGTCGAATCTGGATATTATGGAACCCCCTCCTTCTCCATATCACCTCCCTCTCCTCCTCTCAATATTTCCCTCTATCCATTTCTGACCTTGCTAGGACAAATTGTTGCTTTCTCACCATTACCTATGCCCTCAACCGTGCCCATGAAAGGCTCCCCCTCTGGGATGCCCTCCACTCTATCTCCACCATGGACTCAAACCCGTGGGGTATTATAGGTGATTTTAATGTTGTCAGGTCTACCTCTGAAAAACTGGGAGGTGTCCCCATTGACCCTACTTTTGTTAAGGCTTTTAACAGCTGCCTTGATGATGTTAATAGGAATGATCTTCGTTGGTCTAGTGCCAATCTCACTTGGCAGAACCGTAGAAGTGGGGCTGACAGGATGGCTTACAAGCTTAATAGGGCCCTTGTAAATGAAGCTTGGATGACCTATTACCCTGCATCCTTTGCCACATTTGATGCCCCCACCATCTCAAATCACTGCCCCATTTCCCTCCATGCCTACTCCTCCTCCTCCTTTGGCCCTAAACCCTTCAAATTCTTTGATATATGGACCCTCCACCCTGATTTCTCCTTTATTGTCCGTGATGCTTGGAATCTCCCCGTTAAAGACTTCTCCTCTCCCCTCATTGCCTTGTCCAGGAAGCTTAAGAATGTAAAATCTACTCTCAAGCTTTGGAACTCTAAATGTTTCAGTAACATCTCTGGCAAAGTCTCGGAGTGCAGAGAGAGGCTTGAATCCATTCAAGAAAATCTCCTGTCCGACCTCCATAATATTGCTCTAGCAGAGGAAGAGAAATCCTCTTCCCTTGAGCTCTCCCTCCTCCTGACCCAAGAAGAGAGTTTTCTCAAACAGAAATCCCACATAAAATGGCTTGAGCTTAGTGACTCTAACTCGACCTTCTTCCATCATTCTATCAAAGGCCATCTCAATGCCAATTTCATCCCCCTCCTCCATGCTAGAAATGGCTCTACCCTTCACAATCCTTCGAACATTAAAAATGAGGCCTCCTCCTTCTCTGATCTCTTCAACCCCACTCAAATTACTGATCCCTCCCCTCCCCTCCCCCTTCCCCTTCCCCCTCCCCCTCCCTTGCTGATCAACAAATTTGTCCCAGATCATCTCCTCCCCTCTCTTCAAGCTATCCCCTCCGATGAGATCTCCACTGCGGTTCTTTCCCATAAAGCCAATAAAGCTCCCACCCCCGGATGGATTTAGCATGGGTTTCTTCTCATCTTACTGGGATAGTATCAAATTGGATCTCATCAGAGCTATCAAAAACTTTTTCTTCAATCCAAGCTAGATCAATAGAGTAAACCACACCTTCCTTTGCCTCATCCCCAAACCTGAGGGTGCCTTCTCCATGCATGACTTTAGACCCATCTCCCTTTGTAACCTGATCTACAAATTCATTGGCAAAATTTTGGCAAACCGCATTCAAGGGGTCATTAACTCTTTGGTGAGTCTAAACCAATCAGCCTTCATATCTGGTAGGAATATAGCTGACAATATCATTCTGTGCCATGGGATTGTCCATGGATTTTAGAGGAAATCCCATAGATCGGCGGCCCTCCTCAAGATTGATCTTCATAAGGCTTTTGACTCTATCCATTAGGATTTCATCTCAGATGTCCTCCTCCAAATGTTTTCCCCCCAAATTTTGTCCGTTGGATCCTTGCCAGCATCTCTACCCCGTGCTTCTCCGTCTTGGTTAATGGTAGTCCAGCAGGATACTTTAAATCTTCTGTTGGGATTTGCCAAGGATGCCCCCTTTCCCCTTTTCTCTTCTCTCTTGGTCTGGAGGTCCAATCCGGATCGATTCAATCCTCCACTGATCTCCACCTCCTCTCCCATTCCCAAATGTAAGGCTCTTTCCTACACTCATCTTGCATTTTCTGATGACCTGATGATTTTCTCTAAAGCAGATCATTCCTCCATCTCTTCCATCATGTCCTCCCTCCGTCTCTTTGAGCATCTCTCGGGTCTCCAGATCAACCCAGTGAAATCCCGCATCTTCACCTCTGGGATTGAGGAAGCTTCCACCAATCGCCTTCTTAAGATCATTAGATTCCGCCTTGGCTCTCTTCCAGTCAAGTATCTTGGCCTCCGCTCATCCCCGCAGACTCTCTGGCCATCATTACACCCCAATCCTGGATCTCCTATGGAAAAGACTTCAGTTGTGGAAGAGTAAACTCTTATCCTATGCTGGAAGGTTGGAACTGGCTAGATCAGTGCTTCAATAAATGTATCTTTATTGGTCTGGAATCTTCGTTCCTCCCTCCTCCACTATCAAGGCAATTGAATCTCTCATTTGCTCCTTTCTCTGGAAAGGCACTAACACGACAAAATTCCTCCATCCCATCAGCTGGAAAAGTGTCTACCTTCCCAAGGTGGTTTAGGCCTAAGGCGCATCAAAGACATGAATTCTGTGGGCATCCTCAAACTCATCTAGAGAATTGTGTCTAAGCACAATAGCATCTGGGTTTCATGGGTTTATTCTCACCTTTTAAAGAATTATTCCCTTTGGCCCACTTCCCCTGGTCTGGATGCTTCTTGGGTTTGGCTTAGTATCCTTAGCCTCAAACCTATGGCTCTAAATGCCATTTCCTACTCCATTGGTAGAGGTACCTCCACCTTTCTCTGGCTTGACCCTTAGCATCTAAATCGTCCAATTCTCCTTGATGTTAGCCCTAGGATCATCTACTCCACGGGCCTATACCGCCTTGCTATTGTCTCCTCCATCATCCGGAATGAGGCTTGGGCTCCCCCCACTCCCTGCCCCCTCTGGATAACATCTAGTCTAGCTTTCCTCCACTTGTACTTGATTCTAGAGGTAGAGATGAATGTCACTTGGAATCCCTCCCCCTCTAAAATTTTCACCTCTGCCTGGAACTTCTTGAGAATATCTGCCTCCCCGGTTCCATGGAGAAAGCTTATCTGGTTCAAGGGAAACATTCCCCGCCACAGCTTCACGGCTTGGCGTGCCCTTTCCAACTGCCTTCCCACCTAGTCCTTCCTCAACTTTAGACACATCCAAGCCGCTAATGCATGTTGCCTTTGCTGGAATGGGAATGAAGATGTTGATCATCTGTTCTTTGTTTGCCCCTTCTCCACAATCATTTGGAAAAAAGTCCTAGGTTGTTGTTGGCCCTCTCGTAGGAGACCACTTCCTTTTAGTAGAGAATGGATCTAGGTGGATATAACATTTCAGGGGTCCTCTATTTGTGACATTGTTGGAAAGTTTGCATTATGTGCTACTATCAACCACCTCTAGATGGCAAGGAATCTCCGAAGATGGACCTCCAAATCCCGATCTTATGATCAGATTTGGAATACCATCTATTTTGATGTGTCTACAAAGCTCGCATACCTACCCCACCATTCAGTTAGACATTCCCAAGGAACAGGCTCATTGCTGTCTCTTGGGGTCTCCCTCCCTCTACCATCCCTTCCCCCCCCCCCAATTGATGGATTGTATTATTGAGTAGTGCAGTTCCCCACCCCTTTTTTTGGTTGGGCTTGCCCTTTCTTGTCTCCTTGTGAGGCCTTCTTTTGTATATTCTTCTTCTCCTTTAATATAGATTTTATTCATCCAAAAAAAAAAAACTGATAAGCTCAGGTGTAAACCTGCAGATTCCCCTATCGAGGTAACCATCAAGTAAGCGGTAAAGGGGTGATCTGGTAGATAAGGAGAGGAATCAAAGACTTGTCAAAAGATTGATATATCTATCTCATACCAAACCAGATATTGCCTATGTTGTAGGGGTAGTTAGTCGATTCCTACATGATCCACAAACTACACATCTAAATGCAATGCATAACATTCCGAGATACTTGAAATCTGCTGCTAGCAAGGGAATTCTATTCTCCAATCATGACAATCTAAATTTGGAGGCTTTCATTGATGCTAATTGGGCAGGATCCATGGATGATAGATGATAGGAGGAAATCTGGTTACATAGAAAAGCAAGAAACAACTAGTGGTATACAGCAGGATGATAGATGTTTTACCTCTAGATACTGTACATTCCTAGGAGGAAATCTGGTTAAATGGAAAAGCAAGAAACAACTAGTGGTGTCTAGATCGAGTGTAGAAGCAAAGTATCAAGCAATGGCTCAAGGTGTATGCAAACTTACATGGCTTAAAATCTTACTCAACGATCTGGGGGTGACATTTGGAGAACCTATGAGGCTTTACAGTGATAACAAGGCAGCAATTAGTATAGCTCCTAACCTAGTTCAACATGACAAAACTAAGCATATTGAGATAGACAGACACTTCATCAAGGAAAAGCATGAACAAGGCTCCATTTGTATTCCTCTTTTCACATCTAACAATCAGTTAGTTGATGTTTTTACAAAGGGTTTAACTTGTAAGATATTTTATCCTATTGTATGCAAGTAGGGCATGAGGGATATCTATGCACCAACTTGAGGGGGAGTGTTAAGGATAGGATAAGTATGCCACCTTGTCTATGTGTGTATGTATACTACCTAGCCTTGTACTACCTTCTGTATTGGTATCCTTTGTACTACATATCTACATTACAAATAAAGAGTGGCCTCATAGTTTCCAAAGGTTGGAAGAGAACAAAGGAACAAAAGAGGAGATGCTTCCACATCATGCACTTCCTAATAAGAATAGACTTCACCCACATTTTGCTTCTAAATCCATAAAGAAACCTCAAAGAAACATGAAATTAAATAGAAAAAGACTCCTAAAACTGTAGACTCCTTGCAAATAAAACCAATGCTCTTCAACTGTTCCTATTTCCTATTCATATTCAATAACTTAAGCCTAAAGAAGTACTCCAACTCCCATAAATTGGATTATAATTTATTCTACCCATCAGACTTGATATTCCAGCCTATTTTTTACAAAATAAAAGTAAGACTAAAAAGGCCCAATAATTCATCTTGAGATGCTCCTGCATCATGCACTTCTCTATTTCAGTCGGAAACAGTTCAAATGATAGTAAAGTACATTCAAAACTACTGACCTAACATAAAGTTTTCTTACTTTGCAATCACAATTACATAGGGGCCAACAGGATGGATGATGGGTAATTGAGTTTGGATGTTCCGCAACCATTTAGCGGGCTGCTCTAATTACACATCCAGTAGTAGGCTAGTGTGGAAATCAAGATTAGAAAAGGAGATGACTAAGGCTTATGGTTGAGATGTTCAAAAGATAAGAAAGAATAATGACTAAAAAAAGAGCAACCCCATGCACAAGGCTCCGACTATTGCAGGGTCTGGAGGGGCAAATGTAAGCAGCCTTACCCTCTGCTTCGCAGGAGAGGCTGCTTCCAAGTTTCGAACCTGTGACCAACATGTTGCAAAAGTGCAACTTAACTGTTGTGCTACAGGCTCGCCCACTAAAAAAGAATAATAAATAGCTGAAAATAAATGCAGGCCATTGGATGTAGAGGTTGGAGCAGGGTCTGGTTTTGGATATGCTTGGGGATCAGCTGAAAATAAGTCCAGCCCATTGGATGCTAGGCATCATAGACTCCACCACTCCAGAACATTAGTCACAATCCTTCCTGCATAAATATAAATACTGACCTCTTCATCAACCAAATTGAACTGCATTTGTACAAGAATGAATTGGCCCGAATTTATCTAAAATTACTTAAAATACGAAGTTGGATTTGTTAATGTACCTTTGTGAGGATGCAAGCATCGATCTCTCAGTGACTCTAAACGTTCCAAAATAGATCTAAAATTGGAAGGGTAGCCAGGCTTCATCATAGTTAATCCAACACTATGGTCTAAAGAACTCTTATGCTTAAAGCTAGTGATCTTTCCACCGGCTTCCCTCTGGAAAGGAATATGTGGCCCAAAATGGTTCCAACCATCCTCCACAACATTTCTGATGGAAAAAAAACCGCTGGATCTCAGAAGCTTCACCACTCCTGTCCTCATTCCTGTAAAAGACAGAACGAGCAGGGTTTGATCGAGACATACATCACAAGGAGCCCTAAAAAATCATTGTGCAACATATACGTCATATATTTGTAAAACATGAGGACAGTATTCATTCCTCCCTACATTGTCTAATACATGACAGTCCATATATGCCATCCTCTGCTGCTACACATTAAATAATTACAGCTTGACACCCCCAAACTTTTTATAGATACACATATTCAAATCATCAATGAAGCATAAAGGAACGAAAATGCATAAGCAGACACGTTCTTGGTGGCATAGATGTAACTATGTAAAAGGATACTTCAATTACTTGTCATGTTAAATATGCCTGTTTTACAAAATCCAGATGCAAACAACTCAACTCAAGTTCTGGAGGTTCAACTTTAACTAGGGCTGCACATGCAATGTGACCACTATTTGATGGAGCTAGCCAGCCATACCAGTCTAAATGGAAACCTAAACATGAAGCTTCAGCAGCCATTTAATAGTCATTGAAGTTTTTTCCCTCGTTGTCCTTTCATTCTTTAATCTTCCCAATTCTACACTGATTTCCTTCACTCTTAAGACCTTTTTTTTTTTCTGGTGACTAAGGCGCCCAAGGCACTGACGCCTTGACAACTATGCCTC
This sequence comes from Macadamia integrifolia, assembly GCF_013358625.1. NCBI lineage: Eukaryota > Viridiplantae > Streptophyta > Magnoliopsida > Proteales > Proteaceae > Macadamia > Macadamia integrifolia. The sequence goes on along the minus strand of NW_024868353.1, from coordinate 104,620 downwards.
CGACTGTTTAGTGTTTTTTTTTAGGTTATTCCCAATTTCAGAATTTGTTAGTAATGATGGTACATGCTTTGAAGGAGTACCCTATTTTCCTAATAAGGATAGAGACTTGGATGAGTTTGAGTTGGATTCTTCCACTCCTTCTCCTGCTTCTAATCCTCCACTTTTGCCTATATTAATTCCTCTTCAGAGTACTAAATCTGTACCAAATCCTGCTCCTGAAAGCCACTTCAATTGTATAAGTTTCGTAACTCGTAACAAAAGAATCAAAGAAGACACTTCATCGCTGCCCTCTTCCCAATCTGATACTCCATCCGGATCTCTTTCTCAATTGATTTGGATCTTCCTATTGCTGTTAACAAGGGTACTCATTCTTGTACTAAAAGTCTTTGTTTGCATGTCATATTGCCAATTTTGTTTGCTATGTGCAAGAAAACTGTGTGATACAGTGAGGTGAGAGACCTTATGGGTGAGATACCTAGAAGAGAGTGAGAGGCTTCATCCCCTAAACCTTTTCTATCTTCTCTTCTTCCCAATTGCTTCCCTGTTTCTCGTTCCTGTTCTGACAGTTTTTTTCATAGCTGAGACTCAACTGAAGGCTCCTCGGTGGCTGCTGATCACTGCAATATTTCCCTGTTGGATCCTTCTATCGATTCTGGTTGAAGCTTCAAGGAGAGGACTACCTGCAGTTCTGCAGATGAGTTCTTACTTCAGCGACTTCAAGCGGACTGGTCTCCTGATCCATCCATCAGTTGCTGTTGATATTTAGAGGGCTGAATATTTGAAATTCAAACCCTTTCCTTCAATACCGATTTGGTGCTGATCCAGTGGTTGGGTTTATCTATATCACAGTACTTGTTGATTCTGAAACCTACTTTCTAATTTCATGACTTGCTGATATCTCAGCATCCAACCATTAGTTTTGGGTAATATTTTTAGGGATTCATCCCCTCTTGTAGACCTTTATTCAATTGAAAGATAGGGCCCATCTAATACTCGTAGCTATCGTTTCAGAAGTTGGTTATTTTCTGGTTGTAATTGAGATCCTATTCAAGGGTTGAGTCACTTGTGACTGGACCTTACATTACATATCCTTTCCACCACTCATTCTTTTGCTTTTTCTTCTGTTGTTTCCATACCCAAAACCTATTAGGAAGCATTGTCTCAACCTGGGTGGGAAACATGCTATATACGCATATCCCTTTTCATCATTGTTTTTTCAATGCTTCTTGAACCGCACTTAGTCCCAAACAAAAAAGGGTTTTTAATAGGACTTCATTGACTTTCATTAACAACTGAGTGCACATTTGGCTAAGCTTTATGTGCTTCTACTTCTCAGATTCTAAGAATCCAGCTTCTCAAGACGACAAGCTCCAAAAGGCATATACCAATGAGAGTGAGCATTTATCAGCTAGGGGTAATCCTGCACATCCAAAATAGCATATCCATGTTCTGCATTGTTGTCAAGGCTAGGGGTCAAGGCGACTGTAACCTTAGTGGCCTGGCTAGTTTGACTAGTCTAGCACTTGGTCTGACACTCATTCATGCGAAATATATATAAATAAGCAAACACCCCAGTTCAAAAACAGAAAAAAACTGGATTTTTGGTTGTAAGGGAGATTTTCAACTTTCAAATGTTGGGGTCTTTCCTAAATTTGAAAATTCCATAAATATTATCATAGTAAAACATTGCTAAAAACCCAAAGTGTGGTAAAATAATCTTTTGTTTTAATTTCCATAAATTTATTTTCAATCAGGCTCTTTTTAACATCATTCGTGCACCTTAAAATAAGTTTGAAAATGGAACATAACTTTGTCAATACAACTTGGATTTTAGCAATCTTGGACTTGTTGGAAAGCTGGTTTTGTACTCTACCTAATACAAAAAGTCTTTTGTAAAAACAAAATCATTTGACTAGTCAAAATTCTTATATAACAAGAACATTTCTCTAAATGTTGATTTTTTATGACTTGTTGTGGCTTAATGTTGAGTTTTTATGACTTGAGGTGGCCTAATGTTGATTTTTGATGGAATAGGGTATATGTAGCTTACTAAATAATGTTATAAAAGAGGAAAAATAAAAGATACACTTGGGCACCTTGGTCTCGTAAGCGCTTAGCCACCCTTTCACTGCCTGGACAATTATAATGTCATGTACCCATAATGCCGAATATTGAACATGGCATGATAACAATGTGACTAACAGAACTGTCAAGTAGTAAATCCAGTAACGCAGGAAAGCTAGCTTGTTTATTTTGGTTGAGCCAGTAAAACATGAACAATGCATTCCCCTTATTGAGTGCAATTGCAGTAGCATTAAAGACGTTATTCCCCATATCAAGTGTAATTGTGTAAGAAAAGAGTTAATAAAGCAAACATATGTTGGATTTCAAAGGAAAAAAAATAAAATATACCATTGTAAGGAATTTTGATGGAGGGCTTTGTAGGAAGGCCAATTCCAGCACCAAGCAAGGTGAAGCCAACACTAAATCCCACGCCACATCCAGCTCCAACATAACCAATCACTTCAGGCCCAAAACCAGGACCCCATCCAATGCCACACCCAATGCCGATTCCCATGCCCCAAAACGATCCAGATGTTGGATGCACAGGGTTCCATCTCTCATACCTCCTAAACAACCCTTTTATGATCATAAAGATCTGCAAAATCATTTTAATGTTTCATCATAATTAACAAGACATATCTGCGAAACTTGTAAATTAAAAAATTAAAACTCCAAATCTATTGTTTAAATAAATGAATCTCTAACTTAAAATAAAATCTTGTCAATCAATGAAGGTTAAGACCAAGAGGAAGTAGTAGACAGTGCATTCATCAGAAGAAAAAGAAGATTTTCTACTCATTGTTTCTGTTTCCAAACTCTCCCTGATATCATACAAGATATACCAAAATACCAGAGTAGCAAGCTTCCCAAAACAGTATTGATGCTCATGCTTTTTAAAAATTTCAGGTAAGGGTGACTCAGCTACCAGGTTTTGGTATGGGGGAAGTAACAATCTAGAAACTAACTCTCAGATAAAGAAGTATGCATTTTAAAATAAGAAATCACAACTGAACAAAAGTTGTAAGAAGCCATCTCCCTTCCTGAGACACTTTAATCACCAAGAGATTAGGTTTAGGACCCATCAATCTATGGTTCCCTCTGGGAGATTTACATGGCCTATCGTGAACCTAATCTACTGATTCTAAGCATCATAACCCTAGGTAGTTTTCTTCTACTTCTCTTCTTATTTCACCATTTTGTCAATTCATTCTACAAGGGGATACAGAATAAAAAATTAATAAATAAATAAAAACAAATAAACACTCATGGTAGATCTGGGTAAGAAGTTAGAACAACACCACTGTGGCAAATGCATGGAAATCCATTTGCTCCCTTCCTAAAATCCTAAAACAACCATTCAACACTTTGAATAAGATGCAACGAAGATGAAAACTGTGTTTAAAACAGAACCCAACTTATGTTCAGTTCTCAGACAGGGACCCTGAAAGAGGTTCAGAAAGCAGCCTCAAACATAATCCGAGAACCAAGGAAAGATCATTGATTGCAAAACCTCCCATCCAAACAACCTAAAACAACATTCAATACTTCCAATAAGGTGCAAAGAAGATGAAAAGTGTGTTTAAAAACAGAACCCAACTTATGTTCAGTTCACAGACAGGGAAACCCTGAAAGAGATTCAGAAAGAAGCCTCAAACATAATCCTAGAAGCAAGAGCAGATCACTGATTGCAAAATCCAGTTCCATCCATTAAGCTCGAACTTCAATTAATCCATTAATCATTTGAACGATCCAAGATAATTTAAAAGCGCATAAATTGATTTTTCACTTTAAAAACCGGAAATTTTCCACCACAGAAGCATTCCAAAACCGTGAATCATATCCATTACCAAATCATAAAGAAAGGAATCTACGAGAAAATCAGCAGCAACCCAATAATGGAAAAATAAATAAATAAAAATAATAATAATAAGGGAAAAAAAGCAGAACTAGTTACCCGATTTCCATTACCATCAGTCACTACTTGAAATGGGATTTCTTCGCCTGCACTACTTATCATTGGCTAGCAGGATAGTGGATATCTCTGTACCGTTAAAACAGTTATCCTGGTGGACCGTGCGTAGTTCGCGCTGCGGCGTATTATAGGGTCGTCTACTATTTTCTTCTTCCTTCCCCCAAAACAAAAGGGAAAAAAAACAATTTTCTTAGTTGAGTTGACTCTATTTCGCCTTTCTAACAATCCTAGCGTCTTCAAATTTTCATATCCGAAAAAACAAAGGAAAAAAATGTACTCAATTTTCTGCTGCCATGTGAATGAAACCTATTGATGAGAATTCCACTTACCTTTTAACCCCTGTATACCCTCCTCTTTTATATAGAGAAGAAAAGAAATTATTTACCCAAAAAATACAATAAAAAAGAACAGGATATTAGAAGATGGGTACATTTTACTATTAAAGGTAAGCGATTTTAGGAAAAAATTAAATTAAATATTTTATTAAGGTGGGGCCCACAACCCTCTCTTTCTCACATTTTTTCCTTCTTTTTTTTTTTCTTTTCCTTTCCTTTTCTTTTCTGTCCCCTCACCCCACCAACAGTAGTTCTTATTCCCTACACTATCCCACTCTTTTTTTTCCTACAAACAAACAGGTTAGAGATTAAGTTTTAAACTCTTGGAGGTTCACAATAAGTTCTCACACAACCTAATAGCCTTTGGACTAAATTGTTGAAAGAAGATATTTTTCTCACTAATAGAGTATAGACTACTAAAACCTTTGACCTTAGCTAAAATGGGGTTGCTGATTTGAAACAATATTGCTAGAATTCTCCTTTCCACAACCAGCGTCTAAAAAATGGGCCAAGGCATTAATATTTTTATATAACAAGATCCATGGATCACTTCAATTAAGCTAATGAGTTGATCCATAATAGGCAGTGTAATTTGGTTTAGTTTACTCTCTCTTTCTTTCAGATATAATTAATGTAATTATATATATATATATATATATATATCCCTTTGGTCACGTTTGCTTAGGGGTGGAAGTTAAAGGGATAGAATAGTTGTACAAACTTTCCTGCCCAATGAAATATTAGCCCCTCCTCGCTACAATCACCACCCCTTGCAACCTTGTGGAACCTTAGTCTCAACAACCCTGTAAACATACAGAGAGAATTGTTTTCTCATATAACAGAGAGAGAGAGAGAGAGAGAGAGGGTTCTGGTGCTGCAAAAACGTATTTTATTAATACAGTACCCAATGTATATAGACATATACATTGTTATATGTACTAGTGTGCTGCCTATACACGTACAAAGGCGTTGTCTATGTATAGATACCTCTACATATGGGTACGAGATTTGTATGTTTTGAAATGTGCCTTTACGTATGGGTACATATAAGAATAGTATAGATGTTTTAATTTGAATTTTAATTCAAATTTGGAGCAAAAACTCCAGAGGTTTTAAAAGATAAGAATGTTTTGACCAACCCAGTTTGGCCTCCATGACTGAAAAGCACCCTAAGGACCCCGGCAAATATGAAAGAAGGAAAATCCCTCTTTGAAGGGCTTGCACATATATATATATATATATATATATATATACCCGTCTTTTCTCTCCTCCCAAACCAATGTAGGACTAAACAACTTAGCTTATCGCGTTAAGTCTTTTGAATTTTTTCATTCAAAAGTTTTCCTCCCAAACATTTTGAGCTCAAACCTCAAAATCAAAAGAAAAAACTAAAAAATAATAGTAACAAACAAGTAATAGGGGATATGTTACTTTAAAACTTACTTTATATAAATATTTATATACATAAATATAAAACAAACTTGCAAGAATTAATGGTTTTCCCCTTTAGTGAAATCAGAACTTGTAAGCCCTGTTTGTTTGATGGAGAAAAGTGAAAAATGTAAAAAAAATGGTGAAAATTTTGTGCTTATTTCTCACAAATTACTACTAATATAAGTGTTTGAATGAGTAGGGTGGAAAACTCACCAAATAAAGTCATTTAATGCAATAATTGTTATATGTTGCCATGTTGGCGTGTCACATAACTTTTCCCACGTCACTCACTTCCTAAGTACTTCATGTAAAAATTGTCTTGTCTATCTCTCACCTCTTTCTATTTCCTTTATTTCTCATAGAATTCCACCTCACATTCACTTTCTCTCTTCCCCATAAAATCTCATTCCACTAAAATTATGAATTCTATTTTTTTTTTCCTTCTCTTTTCTTGTCAACCCAACTCATAACAAGTAGAATTCATTCTCACAAGTTTTTCACCCTTTTTTACTCTTTAGAGCGGATTTGTTTGATAAAAAAAGAAAAAAAATTGATCAAAAAGGGGTGGGAAAAATAGGGCTATTTCCACAACTACCAAAATCACGGATTGTTTGGATGCCCGAGGTGAGAGAATGAGGAGATTGCCAATCATAAATAGAAGGGGTTGTTGGCATAAGTGGCAAGTGATTTTTTTCCACCTATCCCGCCGCAAAGTCCCAACGTTTTGGATAGTATTTTTTAGGGAAATGAAGGTAAATCTTTCAATCTCGAAGCCTTTCAATTCTTCCATGTGAAAGGCACTGATAGCTATAACCTGGGATAGCGGCATGTCACAGCGGAAGTTTATGGGGCGGATACATGTTGCAAAGGCAATGGAATGGGGCCGAAAAAATGTGTAGCAATAAATTTATAGATACCCAAAACAACCTAGCGGCGGTAGATGGGGCGGAGCGTATACAGCGTAGGCATATGAGGCAACGGTGGTGGATGGAGCATAGGCGTATGATGCAGCAGTACTGGATGGGCAGACGCAAGGTCTAGCGACAAAGCGTGAAGAAGAAGAAGAAGAAAGGGGAAAAAGTGGAAAACTTTATCCATTCCCTCATTTTCCTTTTCTTTTCTTGTCTGTTCCCCCACCCCCATCATATATGGCCCCATTAACCTCAATATCCCACCATTTTTGTCTTCTAAACAAACAGGGTCTTAGCATAAAAATTGTTGTTTGATCATTGATGGTTGGTTTGGAATGGTTGTAATGATTGTAGGCGAACTTTAAATAGGAAGCTTTTAAATTATGTTTGGCATTTAAAAAATCTTTCTAAGTTTTTTATTTTCTATTTTTTTATTTTCTGTGTGGAAAGTATTGGTTGGAGTTGTGAATATTAAGAGTGGACTAGTTAACTTTATTAATGTAAGTCCTTATTGTTGATTTAAAAAAAAAAAAAAAAAGAGAGAAAATAACGTGACATATATTTCTCCATGTGAATAAAATGACAGTTTTAGAGGATCTTTTGGCTGTTGAACCTATAGGTCTAAGATCAAAACTTTTCATGACATCTAATATCCAAGTCCTTGTGAATTTCATCATTTTAAATCCTAGTATTCCCAAATCTGATAAGCATTTTATCATATTTGTGCTTGATATTTCTTTCTAGTTTTCATAGATGTATGTTTTGTTTTGCCAGCAAAATCCAAGTCCATTGTTGATAATTCAGCATATTTCTAAATGTGCTTATGACTTGGAACTCATTGCCTCCAGTGTTCTCACTCGATTGATCAAAATCATTTACCTGAAGTTTAAGGGCTTGAAACATACCATAGGTTGTCAGAAGGGCTATCATGTCATGTTATTTGTGATGGTGGCAGCTACGAGTTATCTAATGGATCTGTTGAATGGACAACGATATTATTGTTCAATTTCATTATGTTGTACATATACGAATAATGATTTTGTAGAGAATTCACAAGAATTAAAGCTACAAGGAGTAAATCCAGGGGGCTATAAGGAACATAAGAACAGCAATGGGTGCATGTTATAGTTTGGATGGATTGTCGAGAGGTTGTATATTTGCTAATGTAAAAAAAAAAAAAAGAAGAGAGAGAGAGAAGGAGAAAGAAAAAGTTAAGGTTCGACCTTAGGACTTATTTAATTTATTGTATGATAGTGTATTAATTGGTGAAGTGTTTTGAATTTGTATATTTGGTTAAAAAGTCTAAAGGAGAGGTGTTTATTGGTCATAATGTTGGATTCATTGGCATTTGATATGTATCAATCGAAACTAATTTAATATGATAAATTAGTTACTACAATCTTATTATGTACTTGTTTATAATTATTTTTTTTATCTACAATTGTCCACTTTTGTCATCATTTGTTCCCAACTATGGATAGAATTGGGCACTATGTTCTAGCATTGTCACATATTGTATATCTCCTCAACCAATAGGGATTGGTACGAAATATAGATATACACATTGGTCAAACAATTAGATATAGATACTTTAATATTTTGAATATTGATTCACAGAAATTCTCAAATGGTTCACCACTACTTTTTTTAAAATGATAAACTCGGATGGTTACTAAAAAAAAAAAGAGGCACTTATTATTGTAACTATATTTTACGCATTTGTGGGATAGCTAGCAAATTGGGATTCAGGAATTAGTCAGATGGAGATTATTTGGAATAAATAGTTTTGTTAATTTACGAATTCCATAAAAAGCGGACAAAATAAAATCCCGATTCAGATTCGAGAGTTATTCGTTTACCAAAAAAAAAGTCGGACAAAAAATTTGGATGTTATTTTTAACATTTGTAGTAGTTGATTCATATCAATTACCATTTGTGCATAATAGAAAAATGATATAATAATTAGAATTTTAAATTTTAAAGATAAAAAATTTTCATATATTAGGTATGTTTCATTTCCTTTTATTCTTTTCTTTTTTGCTAAAAACTCATTTCCTTTTACCCCAATAATTAAGAGAGAGAGAGAGAGAGAGAGAAAGTAGAACAGCTAAAAAATGTGGTGAGAGATTACCTCGGGAAAGATGAAACTTCATTGGTTTCAAAAAACAATAAGAAAAATATATTGACCATCAAGTTGGTAATAAATACATAATAGTTGCTATTTTTATGGCTATTCAAGATTATATAATTTTTTTTTATATTTTAAATTACCAAGTTATTCTACTATAATTTGATTTGACTGAGTTATTCGTGATATTTAAAAAAAAAATCCATAAAATTATAATTTTTTTGACTTTTTTATTTGATTTGGATTTGGACCGAAGTATTCATATCCGGTAAAATACAGATAGGCCGAAATATTCACAAATAATTCGACGAATTAATTGACAATGGTTTGTGGTGCTTTAGTTGTTAATATCTACCGATAAGAATGATACATACCAGATGCTCAATGCATATTTTATAAATATGAATGAGTGTGACACTCAATTATGTCTCAACACCCTTGTTAAAGGTGAATATCCAAGTGAGCGAGTTGTCGAACTATGACTGGTCAAACACTGAGGCTAGTAATATATTAAATATTATTATTTAAAAAGTATTTCAAATATTTTGGACTAGTTACTAGTCTAGACACTCTCAGTTTAACATACAATAAGCTAAAGTTATAATGGTGTTTTTATTCCATGCCTATGAATGCCCATTGTCGGTGTTGGTACTATTGGGATAAAGTTTAATGAAACTTTCTACCATTAGAGTTTTTATGTCATAAATTTTATAGTGTCGTTATTTTTTGCAATTAAGGACAACTTAAAGACCGGCAATCTTTTAGGACAATGCGTTTAAGTCATAATAAGTCTTTATATCGAGCTAATCACATCCGATGTGGGATTTTTTTTTTTTTTGCATGGATTCCAACAATTTCCCCCCCCCCTCAAAGTGGGAGAATATATGGGAATTGAGATCTTTCTCGAATGAATTAATTCATTATCAGAATCATACTAGAGCTGTCATATCTCAACTCTGATACCACTTATTGGGACTCAAGTAGAACTCACCCTTAAAAGCTAGTCATTTAGGAAAGGGTATCGGAATCCTTGTAACTTTTATATCGAGCTACTCACATCTAATGTGGGATCGTGTGAAACCCCAAAAATTTACTTGTGTACAATTGTTAGATTCAAAGTCCTTAAAATGCACACCTGGGTGGTAGCTCAATGGTTTGGCACTGCTCACTTAAGAATGTGCTTAAGGATTGATTTGTAGATCAACTCCCCTTGTAAATGCATCAGTGCTGCCATGCACCATTATTCCCCCTACTCCCTTCCCTTTGGGCCCTAGTGAGCTACCTATTTTCCCTTCGGACCACCATTAATGGTGGGTCTAACTTGACAAAAAAATATATATATTTGAAATGATTCAAAAAAATATGGTTTCGACTAAATGAGACAATAATAAAGTGATATTATGTTTGTGTCATATTAAATTTGTGTCAGATAAAAGTACTCCAACTTGAACACAATTAAGGAAATTAATCGGATTAATCAACCATAGCATGAACACAACATTTGTTTTCACTGAGTTGACACAAGCATGGCATGATTGACATATAACACATTTAACATTAAATCAACCCAACTTAACAAAGAAAAATTTGATCAAGCATAGCTTTTTTTTTTTTTTTTTTTTT
>NW_024868353.1:0-94122 GCF_013358625.1 Macadamia integrifolia | reverse complement strand
AATGTATAACATTAGGAGATACCCTTGCCAACAAGGTTGGTAGCCTATTGAAAGGAAACCCTTACCCAACAACCGCTCAAGTCTGTTGGTTGTGGGTTTGAGTCGACATGTCCCACTATCGCTTGTTGGTTTTGTGGTAGCGTTGCCTACCATATGAGGGCTTTGGCCTGGGGACTATGAAAAGGAGATTAAGTATCATTTCATATCAATTAGTCGTGGAATTTGAAATGTAACACCTACAAAATTGGGAGGGAGCAAAATTTATGTCATTGCTTGACTAAATAAACTTATCTGGTTGGTCTTAAAATCTGCCACATTCACGTCGAACATGCTAAAATTCTATAGATAACCTTATGTGTGCTACTCATATGTCAAGTTTTAAGTCAAATGGTGTCAACCAAATGCAAAACAAAGCTCTACAAATCCAAGATGATGGGAGAGTGCACTATAGTTGTCAGAGTACTATAGTTGTGTATGATATACAGGGGATGCTTGCCAATATATACGAGAATCTATTTTTAATTTAAATTTGAATTTGATCTATCCAAATTGCCCACTACCCATCCAATGGTTGAAATTATCACATCATTCTCCTACAAGAAGCCATGAAATGGCATTTTCCCCTTAAAACTATTAAATTAAAATTATTTTTTGGGTAATTTTGAATTGATTTTCAGATCACAACTAGTCAACTTGATAACGTCATTTAGGTTCGTATACAATATGACCCAAAATTTATACATGCACTCAAAAACATAACTATCAGATCATGTTTGTGTTAGTTTTGCTTTTGTCACCATTAGTTTTCTTATATCATTTAAAATTTTAGGAGAGAGTTTTCTATGCTGATAATGTTCGAGGAATCTTCTCCCCTAAACCAATCATAGAGTAAAAAAAGGTTTCATCTGATAGGGGAACCACATGATCCGGGAGGACAAACAGTGTCAGTGTTAAACCCTCATGGTCATGATGTGAGAGAGCATGGGAGAGCACTCCCACACTGTTGGTGAGGGAATCTTTATACCTAAATTAATGCATGTTTATAAAATACAACATGAATGTAAGTATTGTCAAAAGGCAGGCCAGCGAAAGCCTAGTTCGGGCTCATTGTCCATAACTATGGCTTGGGCTGGGCCCTAACTAAAAATAGGCCCAAGGCAATTCACATCTGTAAAAAGAGGTGTCAATCCTGAGCCCGCCCGGTAGGCCCGACCTAGCCTGACTCACTTAAGGCTCGACCTGAACTGGCCCGTTTAATAAACGTGTCGGGCTTAAGCCCAGCCCGTTTATTAAATGGGAGTTTATGGTGCAGAGTAATAACCCGTCGGGAGCCCGACTGGCCTGATTCACTTAAGTAGCCCGTTAGAACCGACTCAATTAGCCCGACCGACCCGACCCCCTTTAGAAAAATGCTTAAATTGCAAATACTTATTCTATCACTAATACTACAAAATATGAGTAATGAATAAGTAGGACTAAACTAATAGTTGACAACACAATGGACATATGGGATTTCAATGAGAAATATGGTGACCTTTGTGATTTCACTGTAAAGAAAGACAACATAGAGAAAAGATAAAACATTTGGCATACAGCTTGGTTTTCATTGAAATAATAAGATTGAACACAAACAATGTGCAGAATACCTATAAAAAACTAACATAGTCAAACAACTCCCAAAGTAGTGTAATAATTGAAAGGAAAGACAGCTGCCCAAATTAGGCTTTTTCTTTCGTTGTATTATTTATACCGGTGAATAAAAAATCCAATTTTATGTTTGTAATGTTCTTGGATCATTTGACTGTTAGGAAGAGAATAATTCTTCTAACTTAGATTACATTTTAAAAACATGATTCCCTTGGATATGGTTCCGGAATTGTGAATGTTATCCTCCGTTAGTTTTAAAGCCAATAGTTTAATTTGCTTAAAAAATGATTTTAGGATAGGCCCGTTTAGAATTAAATAGGCCCATAGCCCGTTTAAAGCCTGTGAAAGGCCCGTTTGAGGTGGCCTGATTAAAACCCGACACCGATCGACCCGATTACAAACCATACCATGCCCTCCAAACCCAAGCCCGATTAAGTAAACAGGCGTTCACAGTGCCAGGATTTCACACCGCCAGGCCCAGTTAGGCCTGACCGAGACCAGCCTAACCGGACTGATTGACACCCCTACCTGCAAATGCTACCACACAAGGATTTAAACTGGACTAGACTCTGAAGTCATTGGATAGGATTGCCAACTAGATTTAGACCCAGAAAGTCCAATCCCAATACTAACATGAGAGAGAGAGAGAAAAAGGTGGTGTGGGGAGGAGTACATTGCCTTAGAAGTATGTATCCATTCATAGTAAGCATATATACTAAAAACTTCTTAGTCAACTGCAAGTCTGCAGCTATTCCTATTTCAATATGAATCACAACAAAGCCAAAATTAAAAAACCCCAACCCCCCCAAAACCAAAAGGGGAAAAAAAAAATTAGTATGAATGTAGTAATTCTTCCACCCGGTGAAATTAAGCTTCACTCAACTTTTGTAGCTTAGCCTTGGTCAAATCAAGTTGTTCTGCACAGTAAAATCAACAATGTGTTAAGAAAGAAAACCAAAATATATAAATGATCTACAAAGAAGAATGTTTTATGCATGAAGGTGGTAATTACTTTGCTCAGCTGTTCTTGCCTTCTGGATGCTTGTACGGAAGAAAATATTACTGTTTTTCTGATAGACAGTCTGCAATAAAGAAAAATTAATATATGAATTGATAATCCAAATAATCCAGCTGATGCGGCACACTGTAAGTAGATATTGGCAACTGTGCTGAAAGTTGTGAAAAAAATAATCAGGAAAAACAGAAATTGAAGTGCATCTCTTTTCTACCCTTGCTTTTGGAAAAGCAACCGTGTGATGGCTGAAAAACAAACTCAAAACTAGTTTCACCACCATGAAAAGATTAGACAATACGAATCTCCATGTCCGTGTTTATCTATGCTCGTCTCAGAATGCCCTCAGTTATTCCATCTAGCACATGTTATTTCCGTAAACCATTACATCTTCCCTTGGTCTTCAGCAACAAAACAACTTTCCTACTTGGCTTCCTTTCAATGCTTGCTTGTTAGCTGTTATTATCAGTCCTAAAGCAACAAATATCTAAGGAATTGCACAATGGTACAAGGAAACACAGTAGCTTTGGAGGCAAAATGTCCCGATTATGTCTCACCTCAATACCTGTAAGACTATAAGAGCTGTTACCTATAAAGCTGCCTCTCGAATACCCATTTACCATAAAAGTTTTGAGTGTTCAAATTTTTTTCTCAAACTTTACCCCTAATGTGAGAATTAAGAATTGCTACTATCAAAACTTTCCATTCCTTCAGTCTCACAACAAAAAAACATCAATCCTTCAGTTGCTTTATAGCATGACACTACATTATAAAACCAATTGCCCCCTAAAGTTGAAGTGTAAGCTTGCAATGCGAATACATTATTAGATAACATTCAAAGCAATGTGGAACCAGACCAGCAAAGAAAGACTTGAAATAAAACTCATAATATATAATAATTACAACTACCTAAAACAGACTCTTGTCACTGACTAACACCCCACCAATAAATTGGTCAAAACTTTTTTACACGACTCAGAATTGCAAGATCTTGGTATCGTTGGATTGGTTACTCAATAATCTCTCAAATGACACCAATATCACATAATACAAACAAGTGTTGGCCTACTTAAAATAAGCAATTTAAAAGAAATAACGTAATCTCCAGTATCACGTGCTCACAATCACCAAAATCTAATCCCGAGCTCTGTGGAGCATATACAAACCACTCAATGAGGCCATTTGATGCTCCTGCATAATTACCTCTCTCACATGTCTTCAGCATGAATGGTCTTCCCTCAGACAAATCAATCAGATAGAAGCGTTCTGTAGAAAAGACATCCCAATCATGGTAGGTGGACTGAAAAGTCTAATGAATGGTGACACGGGACAGGTTGGTAATGAGCCAATCCTCCCACGGATTATGGGCCCACGAAGAGTTCAACAAACAGCCCCTCCTTTCAGTCTCTGCCACTGTGAACAGTGACTTGGAACAGACTAAAGCAACAATAACAACAACAACAACAACAACACAGCCTTATCCCAACTAAATGGGGTCAGCCACATGGATTTTTACCCTCCAATCAGCTCTATTTGAGGTCATACTTCATACAAGGCCTAGATTGGAACAGACTAAAAGTCAACCAACAATTTGTGAGATTTGCGATGTAACTTCATATCAAGCCATATTTTTTCAATAAGTTCCTAGCCCTTGCCCATCCCAAAGTCAATCAACCACCAGGAAATTTATTAAAATTCAGTTCAGGGTTGCTGTGATTGTACTATAGCAGGCAGGTCTGAAAAACCCCAATTTTATCTTCAAACAACATGTACAGAACTCTACCAATACCAAAATACTATAGATGCTTCTAGGAAAGGATACATATAATATAACTGGAATCAAATAAACTCTATAAACTGGAATTTCAGTACTAGATTTCAACTACTTCAGCCAAAACAGAGCAACCAGAAGCTCAGAAGTATTGTTGTAACTTCCAGAAATGGCACAGCATCAATTATTCAACAGATTAGAAGGATTCTTGCAATCTGGAACAGGAAAAAAGAGAAATTACCAGAAAGTAGAAGAAAAATAGAGAATTAACAGTAATGCAGAAATGCAGTTGCAAAGAACGCAGTGCAGCAACCAAAATTTTATAATAGAAGAGAGGTAATTAAGAACAACAAAAAAATTTCTCCAAGTCCACAATGAACCAGAAACCATCTTCTCCTCCCTACTTATAGACTTAACCCTATTAAAATAAAGGAAAGAAAATATACTTCCTCACCCAATTGTTCTAAATCTGGAAAATCAAATAAACTCCCCTACATATCTGATCTCTCCAAGATCACAACTTATTTCCAAAAAAAAAAATATCCCAACTTATTTCTCAAGAGTTTCCATATTGAAGAAACACCCTAATAAGACTTTCTAGACATGCCCTCCTTTGCTGCAAAGAAGTCCATGAGCTAAACGGCTGGGTTGGGCTTCTGCCCCTCTTATAAGGTGGCACATACAGTGTTATCACAGGCAATACACGAACAGTGCCTCAGATGCATGGCAAGGCGAAGTGAAGTGCATGGGTTCCAGCATTCCTCTTTGAAGCGAGTCGCAGGTCTTCAATCAATCACTACACTTTTGTGCACCTTGCCTCGCTCGCGCATGGGTTGCGGCTGGGTTGGGCTTCTGCCCCTTTTGTAATATACAGTGTTATCACAGGCAACACACAAACAGTGCCTCAGATGCATGGCAAGGCGAAGTAGTGCATGGGTTGCAGCAGTGCGCATCTCTTTGAAGCCAGTCGCAGGTCTTCAATCAAGCACTACACTACACCTTTGTGCACCTTGCCTGGTTTGTGCATGGGTTGCGGCATTGCACATCTCTTTGAAGCCAGTCGCAGGTATTCAATCAAGCACTACGCTTTTGTGCACAAACCAATGTGCACAAAGGGTACTTTTGTAATATGGATTTATGTTCTACACTTTTAAAGGGTTAAGTTTGTAATATAGAAGAAATGTTCCAGGCAGTTTTACAATTACAACCAATGTTGATTGTTCTATAAGTCATGAGGAAGAAAGAAAGAGAGAAGACCACAAGACCTCAAGAGTGGGAGAAGTTGGAGACCTGGAAGGCAACCAACCACAGTTGCAACCTTTTTTTTGGGGGGGATAGCTGCCCAAGGAGAGTTGAACCCATGACCTTTTAATCGTGAGGTGTTGAAAGAAAAGGTCCACCTCCTCTAGTTGTCCTCCTCTTCTTCCTACTATCTTATTCTTCATTTTCTTCTGCTTTGTTTTTCCCTTCTTAAGTCCTTCTCTTCAATTCTTTTTTTCTTGTTTTCATTTTTTCTTTTGGGTGTTCAACCTACAAACCTGTACCTGGCTCCTACATGGCTGTACCTCTCCCCTACATGGCTGTACCTACAAACCTGTACCTTGTTATGCTTTTTTCTTTTCAATGCAAACCTGTCCTACATGATAACTATATGGCCATGATTTTAAATGATAACTATATGGCCAAGACCCAAATCAAACATTTAAAATGTCGAAACATTATGGTTGAATCCTATCCTATCATTCCAATTAGACTAATTTTTATAAATTTAGGAACTTGGGGCATTTATGTAATTTAATCATCAACTGTTAACATGCTCTCAGGGCACCAACCTTAAATGTAGATACCCTGGATGTGAGGTAACTCAGGTATTCGGGTGTAATTTACTCTTTTCTTTCAGTTTCTTTTAGGAGAATGGATACCAAATCTATCATCTCCTATTTCTATATGTCATTTGGTCATTTTGCACATCTCCTTGCTCAGGAATTGACTCATTGATGGAAAATCACTATAATCGGCTTATTGTACTGGAGAAAAGCCTTGGGTTGGTATCTACACATGTTGGGCCTTGGTTAAGAGGTTTGCATTGTAATGGACCAATTTAATTGGTCTAAAATAAGGATAGGAGTTAGGCATTCAGAATTTACTTTATTAATGGTTTAAGTTAGAGTCCTAGTTAGAATAGGAGTTGTTTCAAGTCTTTTATTGAACCAGTAGCTAGTTTTATTACTAGTTGGTTTAGGTTACTTTTTGTCATGTTATGAGTTAGAATTTGGAAGTTTATATCTATGCAGTCAACCATTCAGGAACATGAAGTTATGAGATTATGAAGCTTTCTTCAATATTTGAGTGTGGATTCATGGAGTGCTTGGATGGATTTCTAGCAATGCTAAGGTGGACCTATTCAATGTCTTCTATCTTTTAGTTCATATTAGCTCAGCTTTTGGGTTAATTTACCACTCTTTTCTGAAACTAGTTGCACCCCTGTTTTCTCGTTGTTTCAAGTCATCTTCTACTTGAAACAACTACCTGAAATATGTGTTGTTTTGCTTCAACTTCTATATGGTGGTTTTTAAATACTAGTTCTATTCAATCTCAGTTCTGTTGCTATTGCAATATCATATAAAATACTGTTCTGTTTTAGCTAATTTCATACATTAGTTCCTACCAGATTGCTTTTTGAAAATATGTCATTGGTTTTTGAAATTTCTAATCGATAGTACTGTTATGGACTATACTAAAACTCTTTATTCTGTTATCAGATTTAGCTCAAACTTTGCAGGCGGGTTCTTAGTAGAATAGAGTACTCAATTGGAGTTTGGGACTATTCTGACTTTCCCTGTAAGTTGTATAGCTTTTCCTAAATCTGAATTTTTCCTGTCCTGCGATCCTATTGTGAGCTATTTTTCTGCTAGGCTATTCTGGCCGGGAGACTGGTTTGCATTAATCATCGTCTGCATAAATTTTCTTGGGTGGGTATGCCTCCTCTCCCACCGACGCACCCCCAATTTTTCTTCCGGAAGTACTGAACTTTGACTGCAGTAGAATCCATACTGCTTTTTTATACTTAATAAGTTTCATGGTGCTCCAAAAAAAAACTATTAAATTTTAGGGGAAGGTTCTCTAAGCCAGGGGAGGGTACGGTAGGACCTTCTCTCTATCTCTCTCCTCCTTGCATGAAATGACCTTGCTGCTCTCCTATGTAAGAAACCATCCCATAGAGGACTATGCCGCTTGCTCATAGAACCCTCTCACCAATCCCATTAAAAAAAATATTTATTTAAGATCATGTCAACAAATCAGTCCCAGAAAACAGTAAAAATCAGAGAAGAATCAGCTAGTTGAAGAGAAAATTAAAACTACATAGATTCATTCATTATAACTTAACCTACCAATCGCTGATTTTACCC
Organism: Macadamia integrifolia; assembly: GCF_013358625.1. Taxonomy (NCBI): domain Eukaryota; kingdom Viridiplantae; phylum Streptophyta; class Magnoliopsida; order Proteales; family Proteaceae; genus Macadamia; species Macadamia integrifolia. Next base: position 86,282 of record NW_024868353.1, on the reverse strand, counting down.
TACTGAAGAATTGGAATTAAGAGCAGAGAGAAATCGTGATTGGCTTGGAAGATGGTATCCAAATGATTTCAATTCAATAGAACTTACCCGAGAAGAAGAGAGGTTATCCAACTCAACAATTGCAACCTCGTGGCTTCTTATCTGAAAAAACCCAAAATAAAATAAAGCCATTGGTTTCTCTCACTCTCTTGCCATCTTCTGCAGAAAAAAATTGATAGAGATAAGAAAGCCCGTTTCGGATAATGGATCTCACCTGCTTTCCAAGTTCGTATCTTGGGTCTTCGGCAGCTGAAACGAAGGAAGACGGGATTGGAAAGGAAGACGAAGCGGCAGCCATTCTTTCACTGTCTCTACGACTCTGCCCCCGCGGCGAAAGATACCGGACAAACGGATCTCTCTCGGTCTCTCTCCCTTGGGCTTTTGGCCTTCTTAATACTTCGCAGTATAGTTTGTAAAGTGGCGTATTATGGGCTTATCAAACGGGTATCCCGACGTTTAGTTAAAAAAACGTTTTCCGTATTATTTAAAAAATACGGAATTATACACATCTTTTAAGGATTATACCTAAATAATACATGTATGATACAGTAATGCTTTTTAATAAATTAAAAAATCAAATCTCGCAATCTATCTTCCCCATCTCAAAATACCTAAACAGTGACTATTGCCCCCCTTCTTCACCAAGTTGGTACCCTAGTGGCCTAGCCCCTTGTCCCTTCTTCTCCTTCTCTGTCTCTGTTCCTAGCAGCCAACAACTGAGGGTGATAGTTATAATAATCAATACCTCTGCTCTATTAATCTTTTATGTTTTCTCTTCCCATTAGTTGTCCGATTAGTCACCGTCTGAGGTTATTTATTTGAGCCCTTGCCCTAGCCCCCCTTATTTTTTTCGTCTTCGTTTATCCATGGATTCTATCCATCTCTGTTAGTTTTTCTTAAAGTGAAGTGAATGCATCTCTCTGTCTCTCTCCTTAGCAATTTTCTTGTATCAAAAAGCTCCAATTCCTCGATTATGAAATTTGGAAGAATTAGGGCTATAGATAAACCAAAATCATAGATTTCTACTGGAATCCTTTATTTAATTCTGCAAATAATTTTTGGACTACTTACCCTGGTTATTTAATTATGGGAATAATTCGTGATAATATTTTAACTACTTACAATAGTTATTTAATTATGTGAATAATTTGTGAATTATTCGACCGTAACATAATAATTATGAATAATATGAATAATTCTGTCTGAATGCGAATTTAAAATAAAATTCTGAAAAGTTGCGAATTTTTTGAATTTGATTAAAAAACACGAATAAGTCGGAGAGGGTCTAGGTAAGGGAGTTTCAAGACAACGGCAAGGCGAGCAGGAGGAGAGTCGAGAGAGAGGGATCAAAGGTAAGAGAGAGATTTGTGAAAGAACGGCCAAGAGAAGGGAGGAAATCAACAGAGGGGATTGGGGGTATACCGTATACCTACCTATGCATAGTTGTCGCTACCTAAGGTAATGGGGGTGGAGGGTTGTTCATTGCCGCCGGTGATCAAAAGAGAGCCGTTAGCAGTCCATTTATATAAACTAATACAGAATACAAAAAATTGGATTAACGTTCACAGCCTCACAGGTGTAAAAGCTAGATCTACTACAAGTACAAAGTTTGATCGACAAAACACCGCTAAATAAGCCAATAACTCATTGGGATTTGGGAATCTCTTAAGGCTTTGATGCATATCATGTGTTCGATCAATCGATTGTCAGAATACCCACCTAAACAGAACAGAGCTCCCCAAGTTAACTATGTAGTATGCATGCTCTCTTCTGGCTTTGATTCCTAGCACATGTTTGATGAATGGTCAAAGTACCCACCAAAACAAATATAGAGCCCCCCATGTATGGAGAAATCCAATTTAACTATGGAGTCCAATTTACTGGTTTAGTGGGTCTAATGGGGAAGCAGCTTTCTTCAACATGTGGGTGTTGTAGCCCGGCAGTCACTGAGAGGGGGGGTGAATCAGTGAGTTCAATTCTGATACCTAAAAACCTGTCCGATGTCTGGCCAATAAGAACCTGATATACCTGTCCCTGTTTGCACACAGTCGTATGCACACTCAGCCTCTTATAGGCACTTCCAAGTGTGCACACCCATTCCACATTCCACGCACTTCAATATAAAATGCAAACAACAAACACCCACAACACAGGGTTTTTACGAGGTTCGGCAATTTGCCTACATCCCCGGAGTAGTACCTGTAAAGGCTTCGTACCTACTCAATACACTACTTTTGACTGCACCCACAGTCGGGAGCACCCACACCCAATTTTCTCAAGCCGAAGCTGAGATGGCACTCGTAGTGCTGATACAATGTGTAGCACCCACTACACGGGAGCACCCACTCCCGGTGCTTAGCACCCACTAAGCACACAATAAATAATACAATTAAATTGGGCTTATATCAATGCCCTACAGTCAAGCTCTGCCTAGCATATGCATCCACAACTAGCTAGCATGCTTACAGTTCATCCACAACTAACCTAGCATGTATACATTCATCCACAACTAACCCTAACATACATACATACATGTAATGTAAAATCACAGGTTAGAGAATCTCACAACCGATTGCCTGGGATGACTGGAAACTTGTACTGACAAGTTTGGTGCTCACACCTTCTCTCTCCTTGGCTTCTTGCTCTTCAAAGCAAGCACATCCTTGCTTTCTTCTCTTCTTCCTTGGCTTTGAGTTAATCTACCATTAACACACTTCAACCACCTCTTTTACCTCCTTTAATGGCCTAAGAACATTTATCATCAAGAATGTATGTTCATTCAAGGACCAACAAAGAGGGGGAAGCTTCTCCTACCAAACCCGTAGCCTTCTTTCACTCAAAACCCATTTTTCTTACTTCCATGGTGTAGGGATTGAAAAAACGAAGAAGCTGCAACTTGGTTCACCCAAATCCGACTTAAAATGAGGGAGATATGACCTTTTGAAGTTGGAGCAATGAGATAGCCTGAAATGGAATCTTCGTACGGGTGGCGTAGGCTACACCGGCGGCGCGCGCAACAGGGGCGAGATCTGACCGTAGATCTCATATAAGAGATCTTATAATCCAAGCCGTCCGATTAAACCAACGGACAACAGATCCAAACCGTTATATTTGAATCTCGATGACGTCATCATGACGTAGGCGCTGACATCGTCAGAAGTGTTGTCGATCTATGATTGGTTGCTTTTCCGGATTTTAAGGGAGCTTGTCTCCCACTCACAAAAGAGAAATGGCATATCGACCGTTGGATCCGAATCCTCCATGATACTTTAATCAGATTTCATGAGATCATTAAGATCGGAATCTTTTTATACCTTCTATACACGCGCGAAACACCACAACATACCTTGATAAGGTGTAGCGCCAGTGCATCAAGAATTATGCACGTAACCAATTAAATTCTACGCGTAAGCATCTATCTCGTCCATGTCAGCGCAAAATCTCAGCAGCCTTTGGATGGGCATCAAGCCTACGTGGACGAATCTTGGCCGTCCATTTCACTTCCCTTTACTCCTCTTTATTACAATCAAGCCCCTGCCTCCATATGTTTCAGTGCTTAAAGACCCCTTGCAACTCAGACCTTCAAAATATTTAAATTACACAAAAGCCCTTCAAATTTCAAAATTAAATTCCGAAAAACCCACCCAACACCGAGAGCAACTGATGGATTTTCGGTTTGGATTTTCGAACCGACTTTACGGAAACGCTTATAACTTTTTCATACGATATCCGATCGAGATGAAACAAAGTGCGTTGGAATCGTAACTGGATGCTCTACGATTTTTAGAAGAATCAATCATCTGAATCATCCATGTAAAAAGACCAAAATGCCCCTACACATTTTCAATGATGTATATTTCTCATACGCAATCGGAATGCGATGAAATCAGAACCGTTGGAAAGATTGTATTTTTTTCGTATTTTTATATGTAGAACACTTCCTTTAAAAAAATCATCTTCAATGCCAAAACTGCCCTCGACTGTCATAAATGCCGTAACTTCTTCATACGGTATCGGAATGTGACGAAATCAAATGCACTGGACTAGGAAAATTACAATCTATCTTTTTCATGAAGAGCCGATCTTCCAAAAATGTCATTTTCATTACCGAAAATGCCCTCGATTGTAAATAGGCCAATTTTGCCAGTTTTGACCCAGACACCCGCACCACCTATTAATGATGTATTAAACCACTCCATGCATACCAATCTGCTCTGTTATCTCATCGGTGACACTTGATACTGCCATGTCATCATTTTCATCCACGTCACCCAAACTGGCCACATCATCACCGCCACGTGGCCGAGTTGCCAACAAGGACAACCATAAAACAACAGTGGGTTCTATCATTGAATTAGATTATCATTTCTGAAGCCTTTCAAAGGCAAATGCTTTAATATGGTAACTGAGTTGATTGTTGCAGTGTACCATGGAGTCATGATTTTTTTTTTAAAGCCATGAAGTCATGAACTCAATGGCATCTGCAAAAGAAAAATTGCCTACTAAGAGAAAATTAAAGATCAAAGTAATAGATTTGATTATATTTATAGTCTTATTGAGTTATGCAAATGGGTCAGTCTGAGATCTAGGAAGGATCTATATCCCAAATGCGGGCAATCCTCTTTGCATAGGTTGGCTGACACTATCATCAGTATTAATAAGCTCAACATTCCTGGAAATTGAGAGATTTAATCTTAAGTAGTTATTAATGAAAAATTATGCATATATCTCACATATTTAAATTATAAAACTAATATCTGAATTTTTTACTTGACTTTTAATTTGATAAAAAAATAATTCTTTAAGTCAAATCCAAATTCAAATCAGGATTTTATTTTGCCCATTTTTTTGTTTTTTTATCGAATTCAGTAATCGAATTATTCCGAATAATTATAGAATCCAAATTTACCGACTACGTTGACACCATTTCGCACCCAATTCTTTGCGCAGGGGCGTGCGCTACGGGACAGAGAACGCGTTCCTTTTTGCCTTTTATTTCCCAAAACCGAACAAATTGGAATCCGGACTGGCCAACAAGAGGGCCAATTTTGCGCGAGTTAAAACTTAAAACCATGGGCATTGAGATAAGAGAGGAGAGAGGGGTTGCCACTAGTGAGCTCTGGTGCGGAATCTGGGGGCGGCTTAGTACTTACTGAGGCCGGCGGTAAAGGTACGATTTTCTTCTTTCTCCATCTTCTTGCTTTTCTCTCTCAATCTTCACAACGTATGACTTGCGTTCATGGTCTTCCCCCATCTCTATTTTCACCTTCTTGAGGACTTGCTTGAAGAAATAAAACCCTGAAAAAATGTTAAAAGTTTGTTAGATACGTTTGAATACTCTGTTAATGTAGATTACATTGCTTTTATAAGTTAATTTGGAATTCCCCGTTAAGCCATAGGATAATGCTGTTTCAAGTTTTGTCAGATATGTATGAAGGTTTCGTCATCAGATAAAAAATTCTGAGATTGCTTACAGTACTTCTTTGGAGTATATTATTTTGCTTTAAACAGTCCAAATATTTTTAATAAGTGTAGATATGTTGAAGACAGTGGTGCAGTTGTCTATCTTTCCCCACCTCTTCTTCATTGTATCAAACAGAAGAGGAGAAAAGGGGGGAGGGATTTGGAAGGGCCTAATATACTATTTATTGAGCTCTTGTGACTATTGGAACTTTTCTCATGAGCTCTTTTAACGTTTTTTGATAATACCAAAGGTCCTTAGATTACAGAACCATAAAAATGATCCAATTCACCTTGGATTCTGATCCAAGATTGGAATTCTGGATTGCACGCCAAACCCATTTTCGTTTGAGCCTTTTACCTGTTTGTATCATGTCGTCAATGAACTGAAGACTTCATTATTGATTTCCCACATGGGTTTTTTCTGTTGAGATTCTCAGTTATTTTTTATATTATAATGGTGGTGTTTCAGCCCACTTGTTTGAATATTATAAATGTGGTGTTTTAACCTTAGGTTATTAACTCATATTTGATTACCTTAGGTCCTAACAAGCTCAAGAGGTCTCTCCAATCTCCATGGCAATCTCACTTGCACATTCCGCTCTTTGCAAGTCTTCATTATTGTTTCATAGGTCTTGTGTCAGAAGCTACATCCTAACGCCTTTGGCTTCTGCCTCCACTTCATCTTCTGCTTACTCTGCAAATAATCCCAGGCATCAGAAATGGAGGCAACCTGTTGCATCTGTACTAGAGATTGGTGGAGTCAAGATTGTGAAAGATGGTAAGATTTACATCTTGCTAAGCAGTGGTTTTGTGATCAGTCTCTTGATTTACTTAATTATTTCCTATTCATGCTTTGTTCAGTATGGTTGATATAAATAAGCTCATGTCATCTAAATATTTTGAGCTCTTTTATGATTGGACCTGTAGATGTGGTGAGAGATGATCCCACAAACAACGTTACAGATACAATATTTTCAAAACTGGGTATGCAACTTCACAGGAGGAATCACCACCCAATTGGTATTCTGAAGAACGCGATTTACAATTATTTTGACATCAATTACTCAGAAAAGTATTATAAATTTGATGATTTGTGCCCTATTGTTTCTGCAAAACAGGTATGTCTATATTTTGTGAAGTTATTCCCTTTCTACATTTATACACATTTAAATTCTTTATCACTAACTTGTATCTTTTGCATGTGGATAATTAGCTTTGTTAGATTGCTTATTCTGTTTGTAGTCCAATATTTCCACTTCCCCATCTTGATGTTTTTTTATATGCGGCTTGTTTTACTTGTTACTATACTTTGAGATTTAAATTTCAACTTGGGTCTTGAAACCAAATATTTCGGATTTCGACCTGGGGTTTTGAAACCAAATGTTTTGGATTTTGACATATGATTTGATTTCGGTTTTCAGTTTATCATTTTGGTGGTCAAATGGCCATACTTTGGTCTGAAACTTTAGAGAAGTCCTAATAAGCATCTCTAAATATATTTGAGCCTTTAGATTGCCAAAAAAAAAAAAAAACACATAAAATGGTGGTTTGGCTTCGGATCCTAGGTTGGTGCTTTATGCTATCTGTTTCGGTATCCTCTCTTAATACGGATTGCATACTTAAGCATGTTTCCATATGTTAAAAGTATTAGATTGGATAAAAGAACACCCGAAGTGGTAGTTTGGCTTTGGACCTTATGACATAAGGCGGCAAGGTTCCAGGTTTCGGGAAAGTGCAAAATTTTAGTCAAAACTTTGAAGGTTTCGGTTGCTGGTTTCGAGGCCCAAATGGTCAAATCAGTTCCCAAAATGTTTAGGAAACCTTATTTTAGGTCTTTTAAAGTGGAGCCCTTAGTTTGTTAAAAAAACATACAAAATGGTAGTTTGGCTTTGGACCCTAGGTTGGTAGTGTACGTGGTACATTGTACAATTCTGTATACCCAAAATTTAGTATTAGAACACACATACTTGATACTTCAATTAAAACAACTAAAATATGTGTTAGGAATGAATAAACATAAAATTAGATACCATTTCATAATTATCAAATGTTCTTCATGGTTCATTACGAAGATATGGGAGTAATTTGGCAAAAAATCACGAAAGCTGAGGTTTTCTATGAAGTCTCTTTCTTTGGATTCGAAACTTGTGAACCGATACCGAAACCTGAAGCATGGTAAAAATTTCATCGAAACTTTGAAATTCTGATCGAAACCATACATTTTATACAAAGGTTTTGACCTAAACGACACCAAAATCCTAAACATGGTCAATATTTCGGTCGAAACATTGCAGTTCTTCAGTATCGGAGGCTGTTTCATTTCGACAGCCTATGAAACCGAAGTATTTCGGTTGGTTTCGTGAAATTTCATTGAAACATTGTATTATATATGGCGGCCATGTAATTCTCTGCGTGAAGAATCTCTTAAAGAATTAAAGTGCATCACAACAGCCCTATAAGTGGAAATTTTGAAATTTAAGAAAATTTAACCAAATGATGCTTCAAATCCTCCCTAATGTTGACTTGGGGGTTTCTAGTAGTTTTATAGTTCTCAGGTGAAAGGGGGCGAAAGCTTGAAATTTTGCTGAAGCGAGTCGAAATTTCATTGAAATTCTGCTGAAATGAGTTGAAATTTTGCCTAAGTGACTGAAATGACCGAATTTGGCCGAAATGCCAAAATTTCGGTTGAGGTCTGGTATGCCTGCAGAGTCGGCCCTTGCTTTGTTTTGAGGCTTCTTGAAACCAAAATATTTTGTGAAATTCAGTCATTTTGACCGTAGTTTTGGACCATTTGTGTAATGCTCAGTTCTAAGTTAGAAGAAAGAAGAAATATGAAGATGATTTGTATTAAACTTCTTTACTTGATAATTGTTGTTATATTTCTCAAAGAATCTTACTGCTTCTTTTCATCAAGAGTATTCCAGATAGTTTTGAGTTTTTGAGGTAACTAGAAACAATATTTGAAGTATAGCAGAATTGTTTTTATTTATTCTCTGATGAACTATGTATTAATAATGGAATAAGTGTTGCTCTGCCAGCTGCACTTGAAAGTTTCCTTTTACAAATTCCAAGCATATAACTTCTGATTAACTTTATCGAGGATGGAAGTCAAAGTTGATTTCAAAATGCTGGGTCTATTACCTCTCATCTCCCTTTGTTTCTTTTCTTTCCAAGAATGAATACAGATCTTCTCTGCAAACAGTATCATTGAAAAGTGTTTAAGCATAAAATTGTACACTGAACCACAACATTGCAATGTTTAAACAGAAGTTCCACAAACCACCTCAACTTTTCTTTACTTTGAGTATTTGGAAATGTTCAATACCTCAATGTGACTAATTTTATTTGAGCTCCTGTCAGGCTGAAATTTTGCTGCCATCTCTAGTACTTGTTATCCCAGTATGGTGCACTCAGGATTATATACCCTTAGAATGCTCAAAACTAAAAGGCTACAAAAATGATTTTTGTTTTGGGGGTAAATTGCAGCTACTTCCAAGTATGAGTAAATTAAATGGCAGACAGAAACTTAAATAGCAGCTCCCAGAAAAAAGAATTGCAGCTCTAATTGTCAAAATTATTATCTTAAAGCTTTAATTTCTTCAGTGCCAGAAGCTCTTAGAAGTTCCTGGAACTGGATGTGGCTTCCCGCATTTACTTACTTTTCACTGCAGGATTCCTTTGAAGCTGTGCCTTAACATGATTTGTTACTTGCTTGGCTTCTCAGATTTTATCCTGTCTGAGTTTACCATTATCATGTTGAACTCAGTGGCTCACTAAGAGGGGATGAATCAGTGGCACTCAAAAACTTTCCTTGAGTTAGTCAATTGCTATGTGTCGCTGTGTCAACCATACAACCTTATGCACATCCACACCATAGACACTAGGCAAACAAACCACAATCGAAACAAGCATAGCAAAATGAAGAATCAAAAGATAAGATATACATGGTTTGCCAGTGTGGCTATGTCCACGGTGCAAATGGTTAATTGGGCTACAACCCAAACCTAGACTGGGTATAATGCTCAATACAAAGTTTAGTTTCACCCGCCACAAGGAGCACCAACCCCTAGTTCTTGTAGCACTCACCACAATGGAGCACCCATTTGATAGATACTAAATGTAATTCAAAATGGCATACACAATTGCCAAAGCCCAACGTTATGGCTGTGGCGATTATAGAAGACAGCAGACTAAACTAGAACAGGTTGTCGATCTCAAATCACTAGGGGTTCTTAGGACAGATTAGTAGAACTGATAACAGGGCTTGCAGGGCCTCAAATAGGTTCAAATCCACTTAGTACTATGAACCACAGTCCAAAAGAACAACAGGAACTGAAACAGATCTATTGATCTCAGTCCTGGACAGCAAGGTCACTAAAAGACAAAATTATGGAGATTTGTAATATCTTCAGATTGGCTGGTCAGAAACAGCCCAAACCAGGGTCGAGTCTCACTTTGGTAGGGAGGAAGGTTTGACCAGAATTTTAGCTAAAACCTATGGCTGGAAGTGCTTCAGGGAGCAGGGAAACGATTAGGAAGCTAATGAAAATTCTGGGCAGAACTGATAAGAAAACTGAATTTAATACCTATAGAAACTTGAGCAGATCAGTAACACTTTGTGTGGTTGAGAGAAGAAGAAGATAAGCTAAGGAAGAGGACCTCTCGGGCTTCACACCACAGAGAGTCAATCACTCAATTGGATCAAACACCAATTCCATCAGCCTTGATCAAACACAAGACAACTCTTCATGGAGAAGACAATAGTAGCAGACATTAATTTGTTTATCAAAATCATTCTAAGCTTTAGGAGCCTCCTCTTCTTTATTTATAATATTGATGGTGGAGAGAATTACAAAATAGAAGGTTCCTCAAAAGGAAACCTTAATTTAGTTTCCTAATGCAATACTTACTAAAAACTGAAATTAGAAATTAACTGAAAAAGGAAACTAACTACTAATGACTTGACTCAACTAATAACTTGAATCTTAAGTAAACAAAGACTAACAAATTAAATTGAACCCAACTAAAAAGGAAACTAATGAAAAAGAAAACAAACTAGTAATCCAGTATGCAACCTTAAAGCCCCTCTTTTAGGCCCATAAAAGTGGCCTATTACACTCCGAACCTTATGGACTGAAGGCCCAACACATATACAACCCAACCCTAGACTTATTCCTAATAAAATAAGCCTAGTTTGGTGAAGAATCTGCATCAGAGGGTGGTCTAGGTTTGAGTTGGATCAAAGAGGTTAACTTGGCTGGCATCATCAAGCTGATCTGAAAGGTTGTGACCAAGAAGAAAAGTATTTGGGTTGATTGGGTCTATTCTGGGCTTCTCCGCTCTGATTCTATTTGGACTGCCCCAGTTCCTTCGGATGCTTCATGGGTTTGGCGTCAGATTCTTTCTGTTCGATCTATTGCCCTTGGGGCTATCCGTTGCCAAATTGATGATGGTTTGTGCACCTCTCTTTGGGTTGACCATTGGCACGCTATGGAAGTCCTCCTTCATATGGTCAGTTTGAGAACTATTTATGGATTGGATCTCCAGAATTCGATGGTTGTTGGCATCCTTAGCTGTGGAGCCTGGACCCCCTGGTCCCCTCCTCCCCTTTGCTTGCTAGTGTGTGGAATGCCTTGTTGTCTATTGCAAAAAGCCCTAGGGTAGGGATGACATCATCACCTGGTCTCTGGCCTCCTCAGCCTATTCAGCTCTAAGGCGGCTTGGGATTTTATTCGGTCTCAGGACCCCCTTGTTCTCTGGCGAAGGTTATATGTTTTAAACACCATATTCCTTGCCATTGCTTCATTGTTTGGAGGGCTCTCTCCAACTGCTTGTGATGCGGATTCGGGTTCCAAAACTAAAATCGGATCGCTTATGGGCCCACCAAAAAATAAATAACTCAAGTCTAACGGTTCACTGCAAACTTGTAATTTCAGAAGCAAGTGTGCACATCACATGTAAACTACTAAGTGAGGGGGACAAACTGGAATAGAAATTAGAAGTGGAGGGGTGTTCTAGAATTACTCAAAGTGAGGGAGGAATTAATAGATCACCAGCTTAAGAAAGAGTGGGTGGGGGTAATTGTAAATAGTACTAAATAGGTCACTTAAGAATAAAAGAAGAAGTGCCAAAAGAAGAAGTCCCACCCCAAGGAATTCCCTCATCATTGCTTCTTGGAACCTGCAAGTCGACCTCATCCCTCCCCCCACTTGATAGCTTTTTGGATTCCGGTTACCTGGCCCACCATTGCCCCTCCCCCTTTTTTTGGTTTTAGTTGCCACTGTCGGTGATTGCATTGTAATTGTTCTCTTCTAGTTAGCTTTTTGTGGGCCCCGGCCTTGGCCTCCCACTCCCCTCTTCTCTCCTCCCCTTGTATATTCTTTCTCTCTTGGTAATGAATTATTTATTCATCCAAAAGAAGAAGAAGAAGAAGAAGAAGTTGTCTTCTTGCTTCTTACGATCCTAACCAGCCAAGGCGGAAGAGAGAAACTTCAGTTCATTCTTCTTTAACAGATCTCGGCTTGGGCTAAAACTTCTGGTGAAGGCTGGAAACCAAAGGGCCTCTTGATTCCGACTGATAGGCATCGCAAATCATCAACCAAAGAAAATCAACTGTTGCTGCAACTTGGATCTGGCAGTCGGTCAAGTCCAGATCTGAATCTGGTTTGGAATCTGTTGCTGGAAGGACCTGTTGGAGATGAGAATCTAGGGTTAAGGTCGCCCAAGGAGAGGAAACCCTTAACCAAACCTCAGCCCGAACAGATCAAGCACTAAGGAGATCTGAGAGCTTGATTTGGGCTGCAAATATTGCCAGAAACGGGATTTTCGGCAAGGAGAGAACAGTCACAATATAGAAACAGAAAAGAGAAGAAGATAAGAGAGGCAAAAGAAGAGAAGAAGATCAGGACAGGGAAGGAAGGAAGCTTCCACAACTAATGGCATCCATAGCTTTAACCAAATAGTCGTTCAATTCTCAAAACCTCTTCATCATTGGCCACAATAAAAGTATTTAAAGACTCATAACAATCATATTTTCCGATTCTGAAACTGAAACAAATACTTGCATCTAATCCAAAATAGAAATAAAATCTCACTCAAATAAGAATAAAATTTGACTGCTTAACTAAGTTCTAACTTTAAAAAGGAGAGAAATAGAGATATAAACCAAATCCAAAAGGTAGCCCTAAATCCAATGTTTGACTGCATCAGCGTGCCAACTCAGTCCTTTCTTATCCATCACCAGGTCGCTCTCTCCCTCTTATGCTGCCTCTGTTGGAATGCCATTGAATATGTTGAACACCTATTATTTGATTGGCCTTTTTCCTCCTCTATTTGGAAAGGTGTCCTTGCAAAATGTTGCTAAAGAAGTCGTAGGATCCTCGTGTTCCACAGGGAATGGATTTGGGTGGACATGTCTTTTGCTGGTACTTCTTTTTGTGATATTGTGGGAAATCTTGCCTTCAGTGCCGCTATCAATCATAATTGGATGGAGAGAAATGTAAGGAAATGGACCTCCAACTTTTGGTCTCTTTGTCAAATTTGGTATTCTATTTCCTTTGACATTAAAGCTGAGCTCTCTGCTGTCTCTTTATCTTTTTCAGATTCCCTAAGGAACATGCATATTGTTGTCTCTTGGGACCTTGCCCTTCTCTTCTTTGACGTCCCCCTCTCTTAAGGGAGGGCTTTGTGTATTTTCTTTGTTTTTCTCCTTTCCCCCCATTTTGGGGTGGCTGTTTTTTGCTCTCTTTGGTAAGGAAATTTTTATTCACCCACCAAAAAAAAAAAAAAAGAGTAATGAGCAAACTGCAGCAGCAATATATCTTAATTCATCCTTGTCCAAGCATTGGCCTAGGACTTGTACTCATCTATACTAGCCAAACCTCAATTCATAAAACTGGAATGAGATTCAATATCCACCATTACACACACACACACACACACACACACACACACACACACACATATATATACTTTACCCATTGGACTGAAGGGAAGATCTAATTGTAACCAAGGTTTTAAAACTCGATCTCGCTAGCCTTCTCGCCAGCCAAAAAAAGAGATCTGGCGAGATCTTGCCGAAACCTTGTATTTTTTGGGTGGTCAACTCGCTGTTAGATCTCGGTGGGCATATAACCTTTGTAGGCTCTGAAACTGTATATTTACCCTATTTTAGCCATTATAAACACAATGGAAACATCAGATTTGCAAAAAACAAACTCAAAATGGTACTTTGACAATGTACCCTATGTAAGTATGCGGCGAGTCTTGAACACTTCATCTAGTATGATATATTCATCAATCCACCTTCCACAATCATCATTTTGACACAACTTAATGATTAGAATATATAAAAGCCATAATTTCTAATTCCTACAATCATACTGCTGATTGATGAATCACATACATTCAAGTAACAACTAACAAGTAACAACTAACAACTAAAAAGTAACAAACTAAGTTAACTAACAATGTAGCATAACAAGTAACAACTAACAAGTAACAACATAGCAAGTAAACATAAAGCCATAATTACATAACATCTCCGTCCTAGAAACCAAGACTCCTTGTACTGAAATGAGTGACAGGCCATATCATCATGGCCTCCATGTTGTTGCTGTTAGTGTCGAAGTATGTTTTGCTTTGATTGAATCACAAAGGCTGGCCATGTCATAGTTTGACGGAAGTAATACTCAAAGTCAGCCACAACAGCCATATAAACATCATCACTAACAAACTGGAGGTACCCAATCCTTGGGTAAATATCTCTGAAACTAAATGAGCTTGAACGTAATCCATAACTGCTGCTTGGTGCTTGACGGACAGGAATCACCATGTATGGCTGGGGTTGGGGCTGGGGCCAAGGCTCTGGAGCCCCGAAGATGTTATCCACAAAACCTGACCCAATCTGGGAGTGTGAGTCGTGTGATTGACCTCCATACTCAGTGGCAGAGGGGTAAGAGCTGGCCTATGGCTGTGGATATCCAAACTGGCCAAATTAATTATAATGACTATAGTCTGAACCGGTTGTCCCTGTGCTATATAGCTGAAGGTGCATCCAACGGCTCCCCAATAATACAAGTACCAGTGATGTAGTACCAACAAGGGTTTACACAAGGAGAACCAAGACCAAGGTCGACCCAGATCTGGTCCAAGTCAGCCCACGATTTGGGCTGCTGATGGGGTTACTAATTAGTTATTTAGTTTCTATTTTGAAGTCCTAAATTAGTTTCTAATTTCTGTCAAGACTAGTTTCTATTTTCATTAGATTCCAATTTCCAGTTTTTAGTAACTTCTTGTAATCAGTTTTTAGTAACTCAGATTTAGTAACTATGAGTTACTATTATTTGTAAACCCTCCCCATCATTATAAATAAAGAAGAGGGCTCTTTTATGAGCCACGATTTTGATTAATAAGAAAACAACTCTCCTGTTGCTGCCGTTGGGTATCCATGGCTATTTCCTTGTGTCAGATCGAGGAAGAAGGACTTGGTGTGCAATCCAAGTGACTCCTTGCGGAGTGAAGTCCAGGAGGCCTGTTTTTAGTGTGTTTTCTTTACTTTCTTTCACATCTTCAAGGCTTACTAAAACTGCAGAAAACCAGGTACAATTTCTTCTATCTCTGCCCAGAATTTTCTGCAAAAACAGAGCCTTCGGTCTCTGCTGGAAAGATCAGTTCTGAAGGTCTGATCAGCCTAGTCTTTTGGTCGAAGGATCCCCTCTGTCCAAGTAAGGATCTACCCTACTTTTGGCTGATTCTGATCAGCCATCTCTGAGATATTAAAAATCTCCGGATTTTCGTCTTCTAGTGATCTGAAGTTCCTATTTCTGAAATCGACACTGCTGTTGGTTTAATTACTGATTTCTCTGGGTTGTTATTTATATTCTGGACATCTGAATCTGATATTTACTTGCTCAGTCCCTGATCTAGTATTAAGAATCACTGCTGTCCTTGGTTATTCTCTATATTTCTGTTTCTGGAAGTCGATTATTGCTGGGCTGTTATTGAAGTCTGATTTTTCTGTTATATGTATTTGGACTGGTTTGGTTGTTCTTTGGTCTAAAAGTTCCTGCAAATTTGGGACTAGTTGGGTGTCCAATTTAGTCTTACATTAAGTGGTACCACTCTCCATTCTTAAGCCTCCTAACAAAGATGTCCATGGAGCCCACATTATCCTGCTCCTCTCCACCAGATAAGAATCGACGACGTGAGCCTCTCCTGTAGGGTGTGGGTGTGGGTGCGGGTGCGGGTGCGGGTGAACGTGCACCATGGTCTATGTCCTGTGTGGCATGAGTGAACTGAGTCTCTCCTGTGAACCGCATCTTTTCTTGCTTCGGTTCAGTGTAATGGTACCTCTCACGTAACCCCCCATCACCACCATCCCCATCCCCATCCCCATCCCATCCCCATCATCATCATCACTTGCATCATCATCACCACCACCACCACCACCACCACCACCACCACCACCATTATCACTGGACGGTGACCAAATAGTTTCAGGCTCCACATCAACCCCAGTAGCTTGGGTCTCGAAAGGCCTGGGTATCTGTGAAAGCACATGACCCTCTTGAGACATATACTCATCCACGTCCCTACCCATCTGACTAGCTACCACGGGGTCGGGCCTACCCCTAGGCTGATCCATAAGTGGATCGCCTCGATCCTTCACCCATTGGTATAAGGGACATCCTCCTCCGGATTTGAGTCTTCTTGGAAAATGTTAGCGAGTTCAATTGGTTCATTGCTACCCTCTTGGTCTTGACGTATATGCTGCATCTTCAATCTCATATTGTAATGCACAAGCACCAATTGCTGCAGCTTTCCATGACCCAGTCAGTTCCACCTCTTGGAGTGGATCAGTGAGAATGTACTCCAGTTACGCTGACATCCAGATGTAGAACAAGTTTGAGAGAGCACCTTGATTGCTATCTTCCTCAAGTTAGGTGCATCTTTTCCATATAGGACCCACCATTCACTCGGGGTAGTAGTTTGTCTCCCAGCCACTGCCATTGCCGCTGCCGCTGCTCTACCAAAACTCCCATTAGCATCCCTGAATTCCTTCATCTACACATATTTCAAACATTGAATACAAGTTAGTACACAATACGGTATGTACTTCAACACTTGGGAACCTATAACCTATAAGTCTGTATGTATCTTAAACATTAACCCACTACCCACCTCAGTGTTGCATGCTGCCTGTAGATCAACTTTAGGGACCAACTTTGCCACCACAAGCTCCAGTGCTTCTATCAATTCATCATCCATTCCTAGATCGTACTTGTAGTGGAACTTAGGATTGAGATAATACGCTACAAATTCCATAAGTAACTTGTCATTAACTGTAATGTGTAAAGTAGTCTTTAATAGTTAAGTTTATAAACTCACCAGCTTTATGTAGTGGATGCATCAAATATTTCTCTCATCTCTTAATCATTTTGATGTAGGATTTTGCACCCCTAGGGATATATGCCCTCACCTTGTCCTTCATTTTCTCCATTGCAGTATACACATATGGTAATGTAGGCTTCTTCTCTGAGTCTACCAACCTCAAGACAGTTACTGTTGGGCCAAATAGAAGAAGAACCTTCTTCACATCTTGCCAAAATCCTTCACTAGAGATAGTGGTCTGTGCTGCGATACCACCTGGCGAACCCAATTCCTTCCATTCAAACCTCTCTTTGCTGGCAAACATCGATCTCAAACCAACCATCTTATCTTGAAAGCTCTTCAATGCAATGTAGTTGGTTGCAAATCGGTCATACCTGCCCTTACCAAGTGATGTAGGGATAGGTTTGACAAGCCAAACTAGACCCAAACAACAGGATCTTGTAAACCAAAGAACAACCAAGAACCCAATATACCAGCAATAATAAATCAGCAAAAAGCAATAATAAATCAGCAGTCCATCGATCTCAGTGTTTCAGAATTTCTGTAGTTGAATAGAGACCAGGAAAAACAGAGGCTTAGTAGTCCAATAACAGAGGCTGAACCATGAACAACAGCTACCAATTTTAATACATCAACAGCTGGAACAATCGAACCAGAATTCTGGACAGAAGTGAGTTAGAACAGAGATCGACCAGATTTGAAAGATTTAATATATCAGACAATCCCTTGGTCAGATTACTCTAAAAATTGGATCGAGTCTTCCATACAACAAGGGTAACACTCGACCAGAACCTCAAAGCCATTGGGTGGCCAGAACTCCAAATAGACTAGGTCGATAGAATAGGAAACAGAGAGCTTAACCCAGAAATTTCTGCAGAAAAATTCAGATTACTTGCCTGTATTGCTGGAGAAGAGAATCCAATAAGAGAACCAGAAAAGAAAAGACCCGCCTGGACTTCTCGCCGCAGAGTGTCGATCGGATCACACACCAATCCCTAACCCTTGATCAAACACAAAGGTTTAGCCATGGAGAAAACCCAGCGGCAACAGCATGAAGCTTTTCTTTTTTTTAATTGTCAAAATCGTCTCTCTATGATGAGAGCTCTCCTTTATTTATAATAATGATGGGGAGGGTTTACAAGTAATAGTAACTCAAAGTTACTAAATCTGAGTTACTAAAAATTGATTACAAGAAGTTACTAAAAACTGGAAATTAGAATCTAATGAAAATAGAAACTAGTCTAGACAGAAATTAGAAACTAACAATGACTTGAAATTAGAAACTAATTTAGGTACTGAAATTAGAAACTAATTTAGGTACTGAAATTAGAAACTAAATAACCCCATCTAAAAAGGAAACTTAAAGAAAAGGAAGCAAATCACTGAATCCCGTATGCAACCTTAGAACCCCTAGTTTAGACCCATAAAAGTAGCCCAATATACTCCAAACCACATGGACTGAAGGCCCAACACGTATACAACCCAACCCTAAGCTTATTCCTAATAAAACAAGCCTAGTTTGGTGAAGAATCTGCATCACCAAGTCTCCACCGCATTTTTCCCTCAACAAAGCGAGAGCAAATCCATGGTTGTAAACAAATGTGGTCACTTGTCTTGCCCGTTCAACCACACCTGCTACCAAAGACTTCTTCGCCATTTCTTTAAGCATTAAGTCAATGGAGTCGGAAGCACATGGTGTCTAAAAAAGGTGGATGTGTTTGCTCTTCCTATTCATTAGTTTCTCCCCCGCTTTCTTGAAGTTGCTTCCATTGTCTGTGACAATTTGAACAACATTCTCAGGCCCCACCTATGTGACAACATCCTTCAACAACTTGTATAAGTACATTGCATCATTCTTTTCTTTGGATGCATCAACAGACTTTAAAAATACAATCTTCCCATCACAATACGCAATGAAGTTGATGATGGACTGTCTAGTTGGTCCAGTCCAACCATCACACATCATAGTAACTCCATATCGTGCCCACTGTGTCTTCAAGCCAGTAATGTACTCATCTTACTCCTTCTCTTGAGACAAATAAACATTCATCATGACATCATCTCATAAGGAGTGGGCCCCTTTGTTCCTGGACTAGCCCCTCCTGCAGTGTCGATCATGGTCTGGTAATTTGTCCCTTGTACAACATTAGCAGGGATGCTATTATAGAAAAAAAATTTTGACATTGCACTCCCAAGTTGTTTCCGTGAATCCCAAGCTTGCTTTATGGTTCTTTGATATGTATCCTGCTGTCTAAATAACAAGGGATCTTGCCTCTCTTCAGGATCTCTTCGGGGTGGTGATGGGGGTGTGGCAGTCCTCACACTCTGAGCTCTCCTTAGAGGCACATCCACATTCCTTTGCTTCTTGTTCATTCTTCCCTCCGTGGGAGGCACATCTGATGTAGCTGCTCTAGAACCAGAGCCACCTGCTCCTTTCTTCATCTCTACCCGCTTAACGTTTTCTATTTGATGAGAGACCAGGCTCGCTGCCTTTACTTTTTGCAATTCTCTCCATTCTGCCCTTGACATACCTGATTGTGGGTTGTAATCACTATCAGAGTCATTAGAGTCAACATCCACTGTTGTTGGGTGAGGATGACTCTCTAAGGGGGTGTTTGGTTCGGTAAATCAAATGGTGTATGTATCGGATATGAATGTCAATCTTTTGATAGACATTCTTCTGAATTATGTTTCTTTCTGAAAAATCTTTTGGTTGCCTTAAGGCTAGTACTTGTTTCTCGCGGGTTGAGATATTGGATTCCGTAGAGAACACCTTTCCGCTTACTCCTTTTATACTAGGTGGTAAAAAAGGTACTCAAATATGAGTTTAAGTGTTGAGGTAAACTCAGATTTGGAACACATCCTTTGTAATATGGTCATTCATGGGAAGTATGATGCTCACTTATGAGGGTCATCCTAGTGGAACCAAACAACTCCAAAAATTAAGAATTATCATTCTAAAGAATGTCATCCCAAAGATTTACTGAACCAAACACCCCCTAAGACTGCCTCATTGAATTCTTGGTCCAACCTTTGTTTCTCCACCTTCTTTAACATTTCACCTCTTAGACTACGTTGTACATCTTTTATGACTTCATATGGTGCTTGGGGCATTTGACAACATCCTTATACCCCCCCAACCAAATGCTGCTTCAACCTAGTAGCACCTCCAGAATTTATCAACTTCTGACAATATCTACACCTTCACTTTTTCTTATCATCGGACATAGGATCCCCATGTAACCATGCAATATCACCACCATGAGAAGTAGACATTGTTCCCCAACTTCAAGTCTTCAACACTATTACATAAAAGTGTTTGTGCATGAATTAGTAAATATTAAGATAGTAACTATTCAACATAAACACTATATTGTAAAGAATGCATGCATTAAGAGCTACTCAATACCTTGTAGTTATTACTTATTAATCCCCTACTTTTTATATTTTTTTCTGTAATTTTAAATCATAATTTTTTATTAATAATAAATCAAAGTTCATAATAAAGTATATTAGAATGCAACTAATAGCGCCATTTTCATTTCAAATTATACAAACAATATTTACACAACATTAGAGTAATTTTCCATTGAAAACAGAAATTTTTTTCATAATTTTTTGATTTTTCTGTAATTATTTAATATATATTATATATTTCAGAAAATTAATTAATTAATTTATTGGATGAAAAAAAAAATGGCCACCATGAGGCTGTAGATCAGCCTTTGGTGATCAACATATAAAAAAAATGAGTACCAAACATGTTACATAAATCATATATATATTTTTTCCAAGAAAAGCATTTATTGTAGCAGAAAAATAAAAAAAAATAATTTAAAAGCAGAAATTAATTTTTCTTCCATGAATGTATAGATCGCCTTTAGTATCATGACATATAAAAAAACCAATGGTAAGAAACAAGATTTGATAATTACTTTGAAAAAAATGGATTTGGGAATAAGTTTTTACTTTAGTGTTCTGGAGGGGAAAAGCCACCACCAATCTTGAATATCTTTGCTTCAATGCAACTAAAAGTGAAGATCTCCAAGAAAGAACAGATGTTCCACATATTTTTTGTATTTTTTCTCTCAAAAATAGGTCCCAGAGACAAAACCAGGCGAAACCAGCGAGATATTTCGCCTCTTGAGGTCAAAATCATGTATATATAGTGTGGTTTGGGCCAGAAAATGGACCGAAACTGGTTGAGTCGAAACTTTGACCGAGATCTTGGCGAGATTTCGAAATCTCGCTCGAGATTATGTCGGTTTTCTGCCTCGCCAGTTGGGCCATCTCGCCTTTTGAGGAAAATGAGATCTCAGCGAGATCTCGCCAAGTTCTTAAACCATGATTGTAACCACATTGCTTACAATTTTGCTTTGTAACCATGGGCTATTTCTGCTAGATGGAAGAATGATGTGGCAAAAATGATCGTTATATTTGGGGAATTTCCTAGCTTGGCCACGTGTCTAATTCGAGCCCCAAATTCAGTTACTTGACAGTCCATCTATTCCATACCCTCCTGTGTTATCCATGCACCCCACTGTAGTCTCATGCGCCCTCTTGTCGTCCTTAATTCTGTTTTGCCACATGGCAAACTCTGATCAGGGCTGAAATTTGACATGGCTCCTACTTTGATCCACCAAATGAAAATAAAAGAATGCAAGACAAAACGACACTATATTCATGTGAATTTACTTTATACTTTATTGGGCTTTGTAAGCCTCCTTGTTACTCCTTACCCCGTTAAAGTGAAAAGCTCAAAGCCCACCTAAACAACCACTCGTTTAGACTTAATTAATTCTTCTTTGCTACGGTGGTTCTAGGACTGGTATAATAAGAAATCTCACTGTAAGGAGGAATATAAAACCCTCATGGCATCTTGTTTTGCTAAGTTGTCTATCTTCATCTCCTTTTATATTTTTCTTATACACATTAATACCCATTATTGATCAGAAAACAGTACTTGATCAACCTTGAGGAAGAGAATAATTACCATCCCATAACCGGTTCATGGGTGTGATCAGTTACATACTCCTGTTTCCATGGGCCTGTATCACTTAATGCCCAGTGAATGCCATTTGACATGTCCCTTTCTACGACCAATGCTCTCATTAAATAATTCCAAAATATTTTTGGTACTTTCCTTAGTGCTATGATATTGCAAATTTTCAAATTGGTGGCACCTCTAGGACCCCATAAAACCTCATGAATTCCCAATTTCACCGGTGACCAATGCCTTATTTTCCTTATATTTAATCAAGTTGATATATGATTTACTTCCTACACAATTTTGCTGTATTTCTGGGGCAGTGGTTATATGCTTCTTGTGCATTCCTCTTATTATTCTTCTGTTAGGTATGGTATTCATTTGAAAAAAAGGAAGGAAAAAAAAAAATGCATTGCAGCATGGTTCAAAATATCAGTCGGTTCCCTCCCCTTTCCACTGCCCCCCCCCTTCTCGGATATCTGGTCCTCTCTCCCTCCTGTCCCTGCTGGTCACTGCGGTAGGGGTGACAATCATTTGGATCCCCTCCCCCTTTGGTTCCTTTAGCTCCTCCTCTGCTGGAAACCTTGTTCGTGTCCATCATCCTTCCATCCCTAGGACTAAGGTTGTCTGGTTCAAAGCTCACATTCCCCACTACAGCTTCACCACTTGGAGAGCTCTTTCCAACTGCCTCCCCACCCAGTCCTTCCTCCTCCATCACTATATCTAGGTCCCCTCGATTTGCTAACTCTGTTGGAATGGTTTTGAGGACCTTAACCACCTCTTCTTCAGTTTCCCTTTCTTTTCCTCTATGTGGAAAAAAGTCCCTAGTCATTGCTGGCCTAGCAGGAGAAGTCCCCTCCCCCTTGCTAGAGAATGGATTTGGGTTGATATGATATTTGCCGGATCATCTATCAGTGACACTGTTGGAAAGCTTGCTTTTTGCGCCACCATAAACCACATATGGATGGAAAAGAATCTTCTTAAATAGACATCCAACTCCCACTCTTTTGATAGGATTTGGAATGCCATCTCCTTCGATGTCACTTTCAAGTTCAGATTGATCCCTTCGCCTTGTAAGGGATTCTTCAAGGAACATGCTCATTGTTGTTTCCTGGGGTCTCCCCCCTACCCTCCTCCCTCCCCCTACCTAGTCTTTGTGGAGCAATATGTTTTTTCTTTCATTTCTTGCTTTGGCCCTAGGGCTTATATATTCCTTGTTCTTTCTTTCCCTTGGTAATGATTTATAATTCACCCAAAAAAAAAAAAAAAATGCCAGTCGGTTCCATTGGTGATATATGCAGAGTGGGTTATATTGTCCATAGTTGTAATGTTTAACTTTGCTTCTTGCAGAACTTTGATGATGTCTTGGTTCCTGCTGATCATGTGAGCCGGAGCTACAATGATACATACTATATTGATCCTGAGACTGTCTTGAGGTGTCACACAAGTGCTCATCAGGCAGACCTATTGACACAAGGACACACTCATTTCCTTGTAACTGGAGATGTTTATAGAAGGGATTCTATCGACTCAACTCATTATCCTGTATTCCATCAGGTTTTCATGTCTGATTCTGGCACCTAAGGTATTCTTTGGATGAGTTGCTTTTCTTTCTGTTTAGTGATGAGTTTGTATCCTAACTGTGCAGATGGAAGGTGTTTGTGTATTTTCCCGTCATGAGTGGGAGGCTTCTGGCATGGATGCCACGTCTTATGCTGCTGGGGATCTAAAGAAATGCCTCGAGGGTTTGGCAAAACACTTATTTGGTAAACTTTGAGTGAAAACTTCTCATTCAAATATATACTGTATATGCTGTTGTACTGGATCTTTAACAACGTACATAATTTTTTGAAGCACTTTGAACCAAAATCTGTTGAAACTTGCAGGGGCGGTAGAAATGCGCTGGGTTGATTCTTTTTTTCCATTCACTAATCCATCCTTTGAACTTGAAATAAATTTTCAGGTCTATTGTCGAACCTTGTCACCTGTACATAAATAGCATACTCAACAACAGATTTGTCATTGTCAATGGTTCAATGTTTATCTTGCATATACTTATCATTTTAGAAGCTTGGTTTAGTGTTCTCATGTTTTCTGTTGGGGCTTAAGTATGCTATTAACTGTTGATACATTTCTGTGCTATTAAAAAAAAAAGTTATGGTTGTCAAAAATGTAAATCTTTGTTCGTTTCTATAAAAAGCACAATCATCCCCCACCCCCTCCAAAGAAACAGGAATAGAAACTCGCTTTCTTTCTTGTCTTTTCCTTTTTTGGAACCAATGGACATGCTGAGGATGCACAATAAGTGTTAATTTCTAGCGAGTTCATCAACCTTCAGAGGGAGTTGGTCAGTGGTTGACAATTTCAGTTCAGGTGTCTGGATCAGAGAATTGAGCCAAGTACCAAGAAAAAAAAAAAAGAAAAAGAAAAAAAAAAGATGAAAAAGATCACACATTAAGCCGTAATGCATTTGCTTTTTTCTACACCTTCATGAAAATTATTGACTAGAGTGTACTTGGAACAGGTCTAATAGTTAAATCAATAGAGTTGGATCATCTGACATTTGGATCATCTGGGTGTCATGTGCAATCTTTTGACATTTTTTCCCCAGGTAAAATCTGGGTTTTCACCTTTGTTAAAAACCCTCTATTGAAATTGGTTTTGCTTTCATCAATGTGTAGCCTGCACACTTGGGGGAGGGGTTACAAGGGGGAGGGGGAGGAACACATGAGAACCTATGATGCAAATGGTGAATATGGGGTTTGTTCCTAGGTCTTGGCCATGACTAGTAAAAGGCCTTAGAAACTGAGCTAGTTCAGTCGTCATCATGTTCAGCTTGTCTTGAATAGACCACTAGCTGATGGGACTATCTGGATATACATTGCTTGCAGTTAATAATGTATTTGCTGTGTCAGACAATGGAAGACTTTATTTCATTTCATATTTTTATGGTTTCTCAAAGAGATGTTCCGTTCTTGTTCTTTTTCTCCTCGTTTTCTGTTTCTTACCTACAAAGATTTTCTACTAGGAAACCAAAATTGATTGTAAAATTCATTCCTAGATCTGTTAACTAGTTGAATTTGTCAAAAATGACAAGGGTTACAAATAACAGTTATGAAGTAATTGGTTGTGAACAGCATTTAAGAATGTTAGTGTTATTATTATTATTATTATTATTATTTTTTGAGAAGAGAAGTATTTCAAGTATATTTGTGGTTATACTCACATAATTAAATATATGTATAATGGTGTTGTGACTAGTGTAAGGACTATGGGGGGGGGGAGTCAAGGTAACGAATTCCCAATTACAATCGAGTTACGTCAAGGATCAGCTTTAAGTCCCATCTGTTTGTGCTTATCATAGATGAATTAACTAGAGGCATTAAAGATGATGCTCCTTGATGTATGCTTTGTGCTCATGATATTGTTTAGGTAGATGAGACAAAAGCAGAGATTAATGCCAAGTTGGAGTTATAGAGATCAACCTTGGAATCAAAATGTTTTAAGATAAGTAGAACAAAGATGTAATATATGGTGTGTAACTTTAGTTACATGAGGACGGATAATTAGATGGATAAAATTGATGAGGGAGGTTCCACGGAGTGATTATTTTATGTATCTGACAATCTGGGCTAAATTATAAATAAAGAAGGTGATATAGAGGATGATGTTTCACAAAGAATTAAAGGAGGATCGATGAAGTGGAGAGGTGAGTTCGGAGTGTTGTGTGATCAATGTATTCCTTTAAAACTCAAAAGAAATGTTATAGGAGAGTCATACAACCGAGATGATGTATGGTGCAAAATGTTGGACAATTAAGAAGCATTATGTAGATAAACTCAGGGTGGTAGAGATGTGGATGTTGTAGATGGATGAGTGGTAAAATTAAGAAGGATAAAGTAAGGAATGATCATATTAGAGATGGTTTGAGAGTAGCTCCGATACATGATAAGGTACGAGAAAGTCGTCTAAGTTAGCATGGTCACATTCAATTGAGGCCTTTGGATGCTCTAGTACGGAGAAGTGATTTAATTCTGATTGAAGGAAGAACTAAAAGAGGTAGGGCCAGACCTAAAATGACCTTAGGAGAAATGGTGTGGAAAGACATGCATAGCTTAGGCCTTCTATCAAGTATGACATCGAATAGAGCTGATTGGAGGGTAAGGATCCATGTAGCCGACCCATTTAGCTGGGATAAGGCCGAGTATAGTGTTATATTTTCTTGTCAGATTTCTTTTTGTTTTGTATGAGACCAGTCTTCAAGGTGTCAAGTATTGGTACCGGGAATAATGCAGAAGTTGGTAAGAGATTACTAGCTCCCACAATGTTAACCCCAAGTACACAATTAACAGTTCCACAATAGCCTTAAGGATAGCTGATAGAATATCAGAGGAATAACAAAGAAACAACCAGCAATAATAGTCCAGAAATATAACCTGAAAACAGGAACAAAAACCCAAGCTAAACTGTCCCAAAAGAGAGGCGAGAGAAACCTGCGACTGGGAGAGAGAGAGAGAGGTGTGGCTGGCTGTGTGTAGCTCCAATGGAGCTGCACTTCTGGTCGAGTGGAGGTCCCTTGAAGGCAATAATAACCTGTGAGTTTGAAAAGATTCTGACGGTTGAGGTTGAAGATATGGCAGTTCTTGAATTCCAGCCCTAGGAGAGAGAATCTGAACTGATTCTTCAAAACCTGCAACTGATTGTCTTGAACAGCCTCAGGAAGAGGATCGATTGACCCTTTAGAGTTCTGGAACAATCCCCAACAGTAGTTCTTCAATCAGATTTCAGAATGCCTTCAAGAGAGAGATCGCAGGTCTTCAAAAAACCCAGGTTCCAAGTCTGTCGATTCTGGTTTCTGAGAATTAGTGGCCAGAACTGATATGCTAACAGTAATAACAGTAGACAGAGAATAAGAGGTGATTGACTGCAAGAATAAAGGAGAAAAAACAGAGATAAAGTGGGGGAGGAGTGGCTGTCTCAGCCAGGGCTTCTCACCCACAGCTATCTCGGTGTTCTAACAGTTTGATTGCAAAAATATTTTTTTCAAATCTGAAAATTAGGTTTACATAAGCTCCTCTTATATAGAGGGCAGGACCTTCCTAATTACAGTCATACTAATACTAGGAAATAAAACCTATGTTGAAAATAGAGTCCTAAGACAATTTGGACTCGACATACACTTAATTAAATCAATAGGACCAATGGGCCTCTACTTAATTAAAAACAAACTAATAAATACCCCCTAGCCGATGGGCCCATTGGGGCCCTTATTTATAACTAATGACTTAGCCACTCAAATGGACTAAGTAGGGGTCCGATTGGCCTTCTTGGCTGGACCCTTCTTCCTCTCATATCTCCTTCCATAATGTGCATCTATGTCAGGGAAGCTGGTTTTAGATATGCATCAGAGATATATCCGATAGACTCGAAGAAATGCTAGATACTCTTTGACACACATAAATATGCTTATGATACATGCAAAACTAGTGTTTGTAAGCATTCACTACTATTTGCAATAAATAATGATATCCAACCATGTCAAGTTCTCTCTTTCTTTGCAGAATCTATATGATTCAAATCTTCAACAGCAAATGCAATATCAAATTTACTAATAAGTGATGAGAAACAATTAAGCATGAAGATTTGAAAAGAAAAGTTGATGTGATTCAAATCTTCATTGGCAAGTGCAATTTTTTTTGCTCTTTTAAGCAAATTCTCCTAGGCCCTTTTTTTTGTTGATGAGATCCACTAAGGTTTTGTCAGAAAAAAATCAGAGTAGGAAGAAGTTTTGTTTTGCTACAATAACAGAACCTAATCCATAAGAAAGGAAGAAAAGAAGAGAGGAGAAGAAGAGAAGATGATAGAAGGGAAGAGAACACAACCCACAGTTTGAGTTATGGGCAGAATACTCAAAACCGAGGGTGGGAGATTGTATTTATATTGAATAAAAGAAACAAATTACACTAAGACCACCACCACAACTAATGACTAGACTTATGACTTAAAGACTGGACATAAGTGACTTTACAATCAAATAAGAAAGACATTACAATAGTACCCCTAAGAGAACCGACTCACTTAACAGTTTCAAACACTAGCATTTTCGGTTCAGGCAACCTGTTTTATCAAGTGTGTCGATACCAGATTGGCCTGTATTGGTTCGATACAGTTCTGTGCATAAATATTTTATGTATCGGTTTTGTATCTTATCGACATGGCCAATCTCTATATGCATCATGTAGAAATGTAACCCTAAAACGATGCAGAAGATAATGAAAAAACAAGATCAAGCAATGCACACAGATTTACGAGGTTCGACAAGATTGCCTACGTCCCTGGTGAGATGAGATCTTGCTTCACTATCAATGGAGAATAGGGTTACAGCGCTCGTCCCTCACACCTCTCAGTATTGCTTGCATTACAGAGAAAGAAACCCTTGCTGCAAATATATAACGAAAAAACCCTAATCCGGAAAGTACACAATTGCCCTCAAATAAAAAATTCGAGCGGGACCGCCGTCCTGCCTATCGAGGTGCTGCACCAGTACTCCCTGGATTAAACTCTGACGGAATACAAGACATCGTACACCAACACATCAGACCCATACGCTCAATACATTGAGACTTAATAACGTGCTAGTCTTATATGAAATCACCATTTATTAAAGCATATTGGAATAAGGTAGGCCGTTGGGGTTGAGTTTGACCCGCTCTTGGAGCCCCTTGATAGAGGACAGGAAGAGGATGGTGATGATGGCATTGTTTGTTACTGTATGTTTGTTACTTTCTTTTGTTGTTGTTCGACTTATATACATCTTCAAGGCAAACCTCTATCATACCGGTCTCTTATGGATTTGGTCTCACATAAAATTTTCCCACATGTTGTTCTTGTTGTTGTATAGCTTGACCGTTACTAATGTTGGGGACTATTTCAGGAGAAATGGCTGGAGGTTCTGGGTTGTGGGGTGATGGAGCAGGAGATATTAAAGAGAAGTGGTAAAATTAATAATGTTGCTTGGGCATTTGGACTTGGGTTGGAGCGGCTTGCAATGGTTTTATTCGATATACCAGACATTCGACTTTTCTGGTTGAATGATGAGCGGTTTACCTCCCAGGTATTTCACGAATTTGTTTTTATTCCTTCTCTGTTTTGCTCCCTTATGTGCATTTTCGTGTTTCAAAAATTTAATTCTATGGACAATTGAAATCCCAAAGCTTTAATATGTTGCAACTCACCTGATTTTGAGCTTCTTTCTTGCAGTTTTCTGAAGGTCAGCTTGGGGTCAAGTTCAAGCCATTTTCAAAAGTAGGGGTTATGTATATCCTTCCTCATGGATATGATAACAACTATTGTCATACAAGTAGTTTAATTTCAAGATCTGCATCCAAACTGTTTTACGGAGGCACATCTGAGGGTCATTGCTACTGGAAACAGAATTGAGTGGTTGACTTAATTTAATTTCTTGTTTATGTAAAGGACTACATCCTTCAAAAGGACAGGACTTTAGCGGTTAAAAAATTCTGGTAGTTGTATTTATGGTTTTGTTGAAGTGCACTGAAGCCTTGTGGCATCATGCTGTTTTACCATTATGCACTAGCAACATAAGATAATTTTCTCTTTTGCAGTTTCCTCCGTGTTACAAAGACTTGAGTTTCTGGATCAATGACTCCTTCACTGAGAACAATTTGTGTGAAGTTGTCAGAGGAATTGCTGGGGATCTTGTGGAGGAGGTAGGTATTAAGAAATTCTTTTGAATGGTAAATTATCTGCTGTTGGACATTTTTCCATTTCTTTTTGGACATCAATCTCCAATTTATTTTTTCTGTCCAAAATGGAACCCTTAATACTTCTAACAAGTAATAGATTGCCAACCCAAAGACTTTTCATGCTTTTATTTCAGAAAACTGCAATTAGAAGTAGGTATGGCATTCGTAAGATTGATGTATCTTGCTGGCTGAAAGATTGCATATTCCTTATTTTCATTTTTATATTTTCCAGTCATTTTTGATAATGGAGGGAGTCTACTGGAGATTTCTATATGATATCACTAGTATTGGAGCATGCACTTGATAATCAAATAAACAACCACAGTGGTTTCCTTGGCTCAAAGATGATACTGAAAAGATTGAGACACCTTGCATAGTCTCCATAAAATGGCACTGTTTGCTTTCAACTTCACCATGTTGCCAAGGATAGTGATCGTTATCCCTCAACAAGGATTCTCTTTCAAACACTTACACATGGCCTCAAGAGTCTGTCATAACCAACTGTAGTTAACTTACTTCACTTCTGTTGGACCGGCATGATATTTACGTGACTTTCATAAATTTCAGTACTTCAGTCAAACAGTAGCCAACTATAAATATAACCTTAACTTTGGTGGAAGTGGAAGACTGGGAAGTATTTCAACTACCTTTGCCAAAGTTCAGGATTCCAAACTACAAATTATAGACTAGTTTGAAATCCTCTCTTCACATACTAAGATTTCATAAAGTAAACTTATACCATACATTTTGGATGCGGTAGTATATGAGATTCCTTCAGCTTTAAAGTGACCAAAATGCTCCGGTTCTATTGACAGAATAATAATTAGATGGATCCTGTTATAGATTGTGCCAATTTGGGGATGGTTGTTGATGCATTAACACATTTCTCAACTTCACTTACTGCTTATAGTGTATTAACAGTACCATGGAGATTGTTATAGGATCTGATCAAGATTGGTTTGTCAAAGAGGGGCAAGTCAATGTACTGTACATATTTTTCACCTTGGCTCTTGAAGTTCTATCAAGGTGTATTCAGTGCTGCATGGATCAAAATCTCATTTCCTCTATCCTCAAATGCAAAGCCATCAAGCTTACTCATCTTGCTTTTGCTGATGACTTGATAATCTTCTCAAAGGCTAACATCCTTTTTCTTGAATCCGTTTTGTCTTGCTTGGATTGCTTTGAAGATCTTTTGGGGTTGAGCATCAACTTGGTGAAATCTCTCTAATTCCTTGTGGGGGTCTCTGATTTGGTCAAAGCTTCTTGGAAGGATAAGTCTGGTTTTTCTATTGGTCATCTCCCAGTCAAGTATTTGGGTCTTCCTTTGATTACGGCTAGATTGACTGCTCATCATTGTGCTCCTATGCTTGACATCAACAGGAAACGGCTTCAGTTATGGAAAAGCAAGCTTCTCTCCTATGTGATTGTTACTTATCGGATCGCTTCTCCAATTCTCGTATATTTATTGGTTTGGGATTTATGGGCTGTCTCAAACTATTATTAAAGGGTTAGAATTCATTATGGTTGCTTTTCTTTGGAAAGGATCGGACTCCAATAAATTTCTTTGCCCCACCAGTTAGGTAGCGGTTTTTCTTCCTAAGGAAAGGAGGGCTTGGTTTGAGGCGCATCAAAGAGGTTAATACAACAGGCATTATTAAGTTTATTTGGAAGATTGTGACCAAGAAGAAAAGTATTTGGGTTGATTGGATTTACTTGGGTTTGCTACGTTCTGACTCTATTTGGATAGCACCGGCCTTATCGGATGCATCTTGGGTTTGGCACAAGATCCTATCCCTTCTATCCATTGCCCTTGGTGCTTTTACTACTCATATTGTTGATGGCTCTTCCACCTCACTTTGGCTGGACCATTGGCATCCCCTGGGTATTCTTCTTCACTTTGTTAATGTTAGAGCCATTTGTGGTTCGGGTTTTACAAAGTTTTCTAAAGTGGTCGACATTATTAGGTCCGATTCTTGGCACACTCCGGTCTCTGCATCTCCTCAGCTCGATTTTATTTGGAATTCCTTGCCTTCAATTGGCCTAGTAATCATGGTTCAGGTGACAAAATCCTCTTGGCGCCCACTGCATCCAAAATTTTCTCCTCCAAAGCTGCTTGGGATTTTGTTAGATCCAGAGGTCCTCTATCTCCTTGGTGGAAACTTGTTTGGTTCAAGTGTCATATCCCTCGCCATTGTTTCACAGTTTGGCGTGCCTTCACCAACTATCTTCCTACGCAGGCCTTATTCATCGCCAAATTTTTGTCTCGTTTCTTTGTTGCCTCTATCAGAATGAAGTGGAAGATCTTGATCATCTATTTTTTGGTTGCTCCATCTCTATTTGGAAAGGGGTTCTTGCAAAATATTGGCCAAGGCAAAGAAGAATTCTCCCCTTTCAAAGTGACTGGATATGGGTTGATATGACATACTGCGGCACTTCTATTTGTGATGTTGTGGGCTTGCTCGCTTTCAGTGCTACTCTCAATCAGATTTGGATGGAGCGCAATCTTAGGAAATGGAACTCCAACTCTCGACCCCTTTGTCAGATTGTGATTCCATATCTTTTGATATTAATTCCAAGCTCTCTAGTCCAGCTTCCTCTTGTACTGACTCCCCACAGAACATGCATATTGTTGTTTCCTAGGGTCTCCCTTTTTCTCTTTTTTAGATCCCCTCCTTTGGGCTAATCTTTGTTTTTGTTTTCCTCCCCCCTCTTTGGGGTTTCTGTATTTATTCTTCTCCTTTGGTAATGAATTTTTTATTCATCCCCACCCCCCCCCAAAAAAAAAAAGGGAAAAAAAATGAACAATGCTCATCAACCTTTAGAATAATGAAAAAAATGTTTCGCCGCCCACAAGATGATGGGATCAAGAAGTGATTTGTTTGTTGTCATGTTGGTTCAAGGAGGGTTGGTTTATGTTCCAGACTCTTGTGGTAGGGTCCGTTGAGCCCACAACATGTCCAAATTGCCCCTTGCATAGAATAAATGCTTAAAATAAGATCAGATCAGGACAGTGCTGGTCCATAGGGGGTTTTTCAATGTGTTAGATATTACACTTTTGTCCATTACTGTTGTATAGTCAAAATGCCTTAAGTTGACAATTGGCATTCTGGTGTACGGTGTACCATCAATAATGCTGTTAAATCGACTATGTAATATTCCCTAATCCTATTTATCTCAGTTGACTAATTTACTACTACTTAAATGCCAAAATTAGGGATTGTTTCCGTTACAGTAGGAACTAAGAAGAAACAAAATGCACCAATATCCTCACTTGAACACTAAGAGATTATTCACCTCACAAGAAATAAATAAAAGTAATAACTTAAACAGAAAGCAATGTGGACCCAAAAGGAAGCCAAAACTTGTTTGTGATAATTTTATATGGACTAGACTTCCACCCATCGATTTGGGATAAATCTGACCCTTAAAACCAAAACGATCTAGAGAGAGATGATGGAGAAAATTATTGTAGCTTTCTGTTGCTGCACATTTTTAGTTCTTCTTTTTCCTACAGTATATCTGTAAATTTTTCCTACATCAGTTCCCTTCACATGGAAAAAACTTTTCCTCAAGATCAATAAAGTGAAGCTAATGTGGGTCAAAATTGTCAATGGCATGCTTAGCAATCAGCAAGAATGCTTTCTTTTCCTCCACTTTAGAAGTACTGTCCATTTTCTTCATCCCAATAGGAACCAAAATAATCTTTTTCATCCTTGCTGAAATCAGTGGTTTCCACTACCATGGTGTTCCACTCATATTTGAATTGCCGTGGTCAACCATAGTGAAGTGGCAGGTGTCCAGATCCTAGACATCAAGCATCCAATTGTCATGGTAAACACTGCCGAGGAAGAAAGCAACCTGACACTGCTTATCAACTTAATTTTATTATCATCTTTCAGTTTCATCCAATGAGCAAGTTAGGTGTGGGTGTGATTTCATCTTCAAAGCCATTCTTGTAGTCCAATCTCCTTCCCTGCAATTATTGATAACTAGGTCTTAAGAGAACATCAACTTTGCATCATGTCAGGAAAATCTGGGGATGTGCTCTCTACTGTTTAGGAATAAATAGAATAGGAACAGAACACACAAAACTGTTATCCATATTCATCTGGACATATGTCCACTCCACACCATCATCTATTCCAAAGTCCAAAGACATGTCTTTCTTTCCTTGATCAAAAGATGTTCGACCTATTGATCAACAATGTTCACACTGTGAGTATGAGGGAGTGGACTATCACCAGAACAATGTTGAGACTATACATGGATTTATGTATTGGTATTGGGTATTGTATTGAAAAGATGATTTTAAGAGACATCGTACCGTATTGAAGAGACGCAAGACACAGACGGAAACTCTTCAGAAACAAATAAATAAATATACTTAGAATACATGCAGAATATTTTTTCGAAGCATAATACATCTTGAATAAATAGTAATCAGTTTCAACCAAGGTTCTAGGTTTCAGGTTTCGACCCTGGTCAAAACTGAAACCTAGTTGAAACTTGGGTTTTTTTCTGCGACAAAATCGAAACCTAGGTTTTGAGGCCCAGAAATTGGTTTCTGACCTTTTTTTTTTTGTGCTGCCTATTTTTACCATTTTACACCTATTCCATGAATTAGTTTGACAAACAACCCACTCGAAATGGTACTTGTGGTTCCGACCCAAGTGTGTATAATGAATGTTGTACTACACTGATCCTATTATAAACACTAACTACATATATTTTAGCTATTGGAAATGTAAATATGCAATTAAAAAAATCAAAACATAATTAAGTTTGGGAAATACAAGTATACCACATTAATCACTCAATACATGGAGTTTCTTGGTGGGTCTAATCCACGAGTTGCGTACCACCGAAGATGCTGATGCTCCTCCGAATGCAGCATATATGTATCCCATGACATATTTTGTGCCCAATTCTTCTCATTGTCCAAGATAGTCCATTTGTAATCCACATCATCAATATACCGGAGATGTTCCAACCTAGGGAATGGCTCACTGAGTCTGGAAATGGGTGGAGCCGGCACAAATGGTCACGAATGACGAAACTACTGTCTTTGTACTAATCCTTCCAAAAATTAGATCTGAAAAAAAAAAAAAAAAAATCCATTACCTTTTCTTAATTCACATGCATGTGATTCCATGCATCTCAAGACTAATTATTCCAAGACTACAAGGATCACCAACTCCTAAATTTATGTAGCACCTACTACTACGGAGCACCAACCCCTCTACCAAGCACCCATGCACTTGATAGTTACAATAATATAATTAATTTGACATTCAAAGATGTCCCTCAATATAAGCACAAACTGACTGGTATTTTATCAAACACCTTACTACAATTAAATATTCATTTATATATATATATATATATATAAGAAAGCAAAATAAATGGGTTACCTACAACCAGGTTGTTTCTTCCTTCTCCCTTAATCAAACTCTTCTTCTCCTCAATGGTAGAGCTTCATACAATTTACTCAATGAAGGCTTGTACAATTGTTGAGTCTTGTTACAAAACCATTTTGTCGAGTCTTGTTACAAAACCCTTTTTTCTTCAATCTCTTTTCTTCTTCCCTTTTCAACTCTTGATGATTGAACAATGAAACTTGGAGAATACCTCTTACAAATGATGGTTGATAGCTTGAAGGAGTAGCTTCAAGATTCTCTTCTATGGTTCTTCTTGGGGACTCTCTTCCTCTTCTTTCTCTTGAATCAGGTCCCTCACCTTTTTTGTATGCAACAGATTCCCTTTTATATGGCACATAATGATTTATGAGAAGCTCTTAATCAATGGTGACCAATCTTCATTAGGCGTCGAACATAATGCATTGTCAAATTCCCCAGTAACACCAATCGACATGAGACATCCTCTGGTTGTCACTTGGTAAGGTCCAGTCGATGTCGATTAACTGTTGAGTATCCCTTTGTCAACATCGATGCATCTCTATTCAGTGTCGAACAATGTATTGAATGTTGAATTCGTCAGTGTTATCGAACAGAGTGTATTCAATGTTGAATTCGTCATTGTTGTTGTATCTCCTGCTCTTCTTCACAACTGAACACTGGCCTCATCCACATCGGCAATGTACCCATCCTCTGGTGAGTGTGTTTACAACAATGAAAACACTCACCACCTTACTCAACAATCTCTCCCTTTGGCAACACACACTCCAAAAGTCTCCAGAAACATAGACTCCAAAATCGTCAGAAACATTGCTTGCGTGCATTGGCACATGAACGTAAATCACAAAACCATAACTTCCATGAATCATTTCATTTTTGTAATCACTTTCCCCTTTCGCATATGCTCTCTCCCTTTGACAACAATACCAAAGGGTGCAAAATTGATTCTCCTGAGTCTAGCAAAGCAAAAATATCACAGTTTTACATGCTCCCCCTTTCAATATGTGCCTTTTTGAAAATAAATGCTCAGAAAGAGTAACCACTCCTAATTTCATGCGAAAGTATTCAAACACCTACGTGGGTAATGTATTGGTGAAGATGTCAGCTGCTTGCTCTGCTGTTAGAATGAATTCTAGGTAGACTTCTCCTTCAACGACCTTTTCTCTCAAGAAGTGATGCCAGATAGCTGTGTGTTTGGTACGTGAATGCATCATCAGATGATTTGAGATGTTGATTGCACTTATGTTGTCACAGAACACTAGATGGGCTTGTTAAGGCGTATGTCCAAATCCTTCAACATTTGCTTTATCCACGACACTTGGGTATAACATGAGGTCACCGCTATATATTCTGCCTCAGCTATGGATAGGGAGACTGACTCTTGCTTTTTATTGTGCTGTGCAACTAGATTGTTGCCTAGCTATAATGTACCTCCACTATTGCTCTTCCTATCATCAACACAACCTGTCCAATCTGCATCGCGTATAATGAGAGTGAAGTCATTGCTCTTTGGATACCACAATACTCCGTAGTCCCTGTGAGGTACCGAAATATCCTCTTTACTACTGTCACATGTGATTACTTTGGGATTTCCTGGAAGTGGGTTACCATACAAATTGCCCGCAGTGTCTAGTCTAGGAGCTGCCAAATACAATGAACCCCCCAATCATGGACCTATATATATATATATATGGTCCACTGGTTTGGATTCATCGTCTGCTCAACTTGTGAGAGACCGAGAGCGCTTCCGCTGAAACCCTTTATGGCAACTTCCTCTGTGAGAGCTGCTAGCTGGTGACTACGATCCCACTGGCAGTGACTCAAGTGGTGCTCTGGTGGCTGCGGCTATCGCCGCTGCTTCTGTTTTCTTATTCATCTTCCTTTTTCTTCCATCTTTTTTTTTCTTCATCCTCCACCGCTGTTTTCATTTTCTTTTTTGCAGACGCATCTCAAGGGTATCGATAGTATTAATGGTGTCAGTGCTGTAGTGGCCATATCGGTGTTGTATTGTTCATTTCAGTATCATATAGCTACCGTATCAGTTGATATATAGAAGTAGGGGAAATGAACTCTCCCTGGTCGTGAAATGACACACTGCCCGTACATAGGGTGGCGAAATGACACACCCACCCCTGTGAAACCCAAAAACCTTCCTCTGTTTATGCCCATGTGTGCCCCCTCATTGGCCCCCATGCTGACACAGGGGTTGCGCGACCAGGGAAAGTCCTTATCCCCGTTTTAGGATAGAATGATTTTCACACAAGGATCTTTTAGGATAGAACGATTTTCACACAATGATCCGATAGGAGGATAGAACGATTTTCACACAAGGATTCGATGATCCATCTTCATTAACATTGAGCCCTTTTATAGGGAAAGGAGTACATTGGATTCCATACATAGTGGATCCCATATGGGTCCTTATGATTACCGACATAAAAGCAAATAGTACAAAGACATCATTACAAGACAATACAATACATTATTAAAGCACACTTTACTTTTTGATAAAGCACACGTCTTACGAGAAGATAACTCTAGTTGTTATCAGAACTGTCAGTGCTGCTGGCTGGATAAAAAGTAGCATGATCAATGAGCCATTCATTGTGCGCATCAAGGAGGCACTCGATTCGAGGATCAGTAAGGTGACCGGATTGATGGAGATCCCAAGCCTTATCTAAACGGTCAAGGAGTGGAGACAGTACTTGTTGTGGTAGAGTGTCATTGACTCGACACATAGTAGAAAGAAATCTTCTCCATTCGTCTCGATGGCCGAAACGAGTGTGGTAAGGATCATATGGTTTGATGCCATAGACATGGAAATCAGACACATTGAATGTGATGGCAGGGTTGTTGATTTGGATCAAAGGTTTGATGGATAACAGGGGGTCGGTGAAAGAGAATTATGATATGGGGAATATCCGGGTATGGGTCATCAGAGGAGGGGAGATAACCAGTCAAGAGATTAAGCCATTGTTCTGGTGGGGCGAACAACTGGAGAAACTGTAGGATAGGATTAACTGGTTGGTGGTGGTTGTAAAGAGGATGATGGTGGTGAAGAGGATCTGTCCATCGACCTAAAAACCAATGAAGGGTAAGAAGGGGAAAATTAAGGGCGATGGTGTGGGTAGAACAGAGGTGCCAGAATATGCACTTGTAGATGAGAGGAAATTCTGAGATTTCAGCGGGAGAAGTAAAGGTAAACATTGTTAGGAAAGGGTAGTCAGGATGAAAACAAAGTCCTGAGATGAGGAGTCCATGTCTTCGAAGAGAAACTTCGAGAAGTCGGAGGGTTGTAGACATGCTATATGAAAGGACTGTTCTCAAGGTGAGGTCTTGAAGGATTTCAGGGGGAAGAGCTGGAGGAAGAGAACAACAAAGGTTATGATCTGGTGGTGGTGGTGGAGACTGGGAGGTGGAGGCTCCAGGGGTTGTGGGGAAAAGTAAAGGGATAATGGCAAAGGTTGAGGTTGGTCGGGAGAGGAAATTTGCCAAAACATTTTCTTTTCCTTTAATATGTTTAACATCAAAAGACCATTGGGACAACCACTGAGCCCATCAGAGAAATTGTGCCTGAGGGAGATACTTTTGTCGAAATTCAAGCATCCATGGGAAACTGGACATATCGAGTTCGACTAGGAACTGATGGCCAATTAAATGGAATTGGAACTTCTCTATGCCTCTTTTGATTACTAGAATCTCTTTAAATGTAGAGTGATAATGAGTTTCAGAGGGCTTGAAGGATCCACTTTTGTATCTGCAAATAGTTCTTGTAGCTGTAGAAGGTTGTTCTTCAAGAAGAACTGCACCCCAGTGAGTGTCACTGGCATCTGTTTGTAAGATTCTTTTTCCAGTAGAGGGAATTTGAAGTGTGGGGAGGTGCTCAGAGAGTTTCTTTAAAGCCTGTATAGCTGTTGTGTGAGCAGCAGACCATGGAGGAGCATTCTTACGCAAAAGTTGATGTAGCAAAGAAGTGTGAATGATCTGTTGTGGAAGAAACTCTGACATATAGTTGACGATCCCAAGAAATTGTTGAACTTGATTTTTGGTGAGAGGACCATCTGGAAATAGCTGCAAAGAAGTTGCAATATGTGGTTGCAGATGATATTGTCCTTTGGAGATAGTAACACCAAGAAAATCAATGGAAGGGATGCCAATTTGTATCTTCTTTGGAGAGAGCATAAGACTATATTGTTGAACAAGCTGATGAAAATGCTGGAGAAGCTGAAGATGGGTTGCTTCTATGTTGGAGTAGAGAAGAATATCATCAATATGTATAAGCGCATGGTCTTGGATGGGAGCAAAGATCTTCATCATGGCTCTCTGGAAGATAGAGGGGGCTGTTTTGAGACCAAAAGGCAAGACTGTCCATTGCATATGGTAGCCTGGAATGCAAAAAGCTGTCTTTGGTCTGTCTTCAGGAACAATTCCAAGTTGCCAAAATCTTGTTTTGAGGTCAAACTTGGATAACACAGTAGCATAGGCTAACTGGAGAAGTAAAGCCGGATGTGTGGGAAGAGGAAACTTTTCACCAGCGAAAAAGAAATTTAAAGGCCGATAATTAATCACCATTCGCAACTTTCTGCGAACTTGTTCTGTTCTTTTGTTAACATAAAATGCCTGGCATGCCCATGGAGAGAAGGTATGTTCCAGAAGTCCTTGAGTCTAAAGTTGTTGAATCTCTTGAATAGCCAAGGAAAGATGTTTTGGATTAAGGCCTGGATGGCTGGCTTTTGTCGGATTGACATCTTCATTTTTCTTGAAAGGCAGTGTAATGAAGAAGTCAGGGTTCTGCCATAACGGGCGAGAACACTTTGTAAGAAAATCCGATTGAGATTCTGCACAAGATGTGGAGAGAATATGTGCCTTAGATTCTTCAAAGAGGAAAGTTCCTGCAAGAAATAAGTTAGAAATAGGGGACCAAGGGAGAAGCTGTTGCTTACAGAGAAGACCTTGAGGTGTCCATCGGAGAGGGAGATGTCGAAGAATATCAAACCCGATGATAAGGTCTTTGCCTGGAAAATGGGTTCCAAGGACTATATGGGTTATTGACAAAGTAAGAAGAAGTTGGATTTTTATAGGTTGTCGAGACACAAGGGTGATGTGGAAGATTTCACCATTAGCTGCAAGAAAAGGTAAAGGTGGATCTTGAGGTTTCCAGAAAGGTTTAGGGAGGACTTTTGGGTTCAGGATTGTAGTAGCAGCTCCAGTGTCAAGGAAGGCAATAAGGTTTATGGGTTTGGCATAAGGTTCAGGAAGTATTGTGACAGAAACATGGGGAAGGGTAACTGGATGACTTTGTAAGAAAGGAGGCTGATCAGCAGGATGGGCAGAGGGAAGGAGAGGTATTACCTGGTAGAGGGGATCAGATTCCTTGGACTCGGAGAGGGAAGACTCTGGGGCTGAGTCTGTATCAGGGAAATCTATTGCAAAAAGAGAGAGGACTGTAGGAGTTTCATCAAGAGAATATAAAGACTCAAGGTCAGCGGCTTGTAGCTCTTCCTGGTGAAGAGAAGATAAAATGTGCAAAACCTTGTCTTTCTTTTGAGACTGAGGACAATTTTTTGCAAAATGTCCATGTTTTCCATAGACATAACAAGCAGAGAACCTGTTTTTTCCTCTAATTTGCTTTTTTCGGAGGAATCGCCATTTTTTCTTTGGAGACTGAAAAGAGAACTTCTTTTTGAAATGGGGTTTCCTTTTGTGGGGGAAAAGAGGAAACCTTCGGTGATGAGAAGTCTTCTTGGTAGAACAGTCACATGATTTGTCACCTTTGCACTTGATTTTTCGATAAGAGGTATCACAAGCAGAGGAGACTTTATCAGAACGATCTTGCAAATCTTTCTAGACTTTTTTGATGTTGCAAAGCTTATCAAGTGCAGTGAGAGCATAGCTGTATAGAGAACCAATAGTACATGAAGCTAATGGAATATTCTGGTTCTTCAGAAACTGCTGTGTATCTGTGCCAAGGGGCTCTGGCAGAGAGTTTAAAAAGACTTGCTTTAAATTCTCATCATCAATACCACCAATTTTATGAAATCGGTCGGTCATTCTGGAGAAATGTCTGTCAAGGTCTGGCCGAAGAAGAGAACAACACTTCATCTGGAGAAATTCATCACGGGCCTTTGAGAGATCATTTGAAACGGGACCAAGAAACTATTGATAGAGAGTGGTGACAAACTGGCTTTCAGTAAGCTGTACAATCTGCAGTTGTCTGTAAGGACCAAGAGCTAAATACCATTCCCTGAGTTTGCCTTGGAGTCTTGCAACAAATTTGGACAAGACAGTGACAGATGAAGCTCCTTCATGAAGTAATTCAGCATTAATCCATGCATGAAAATCAGCAATTCGAGATGCCCATTTGGAAACAGGAATATCATCCAGGGTGAAAAATTGTTTTGGGTCTTGATTTTGATATGGGGTAAAAGGTGTAGGAGGGACAGGAGGTTGTCTGGGTGTGTCAGGATTCTGTATTTCAGGATCATCATCCATTTCTGAAACATGAGGTGCAACAGGTTGGGGTCCTTCATTCATGAAAGGAGGGGGGGTGGATCTGAGATAGAAAGGGTTGTAAGATACTCAGAGAGAGGGTTTTCTGAGGGGGAAATGATGGTATGGATGGATTTTGGTGGTGTAGTAGTCATAGGGGTAGAGGTAGTAGTGGTTGGGGGAACTAATGATGGTGTTCGTAAAGGATTAGGAGGTGGAGGGGCAGGATAGGAGACTGGCATAGGATAAGGGGTAAATGGGGGAGGTGCTGGTAGGGCATCTGCATATTCATCTTCATAGTCACTAAGATCCATAAGGGCAGCAGTGGATGTCCATGCTGGGGGTAGGCTACTGCGGGCACGTCCTCTGACTGCTCGTGTTCTTTCGGGAAGAGCACGCTGTTAATGTTGAAGTTCTTTCAATTCTTCAGTAGGAAAAGTCCTTGAAGAAGAAACAACAGGAGGCGTCGGAGAGACATACATAGCAAAAGGATCTTATGGGATGAAGCTTGGAACTGTTACTGGAAGTGGTTGCTGTTGCCGATGAGAAGAGGCAAAAGAGGGAGCACGAGGTTGTTGTTGCTGCATTTGATGAAGCTGTGCTTCAAGGTACCTGAGGTGCTTCTCTTTTTGGCCAATAAGGGCAAAGATTGTAGTAGTATTAGCAACACTAGAAGTAATTCCAGCAAGTTCAAGGTGAACCTGATCAATTTCTCGTCGGAGAGATTGAAGAAGATGATCATGATGGGACAAAGTACCATGAGTTTGTTGAGTTTGAGCTAATATTCTTTCAAGGTACTGGTTCTGGACTGTAGCATTTTTTGCCTGCCAATTCAAAGCTGCTTCAGCAGGAGAGATGGGTTTAAAACTTCTTGTAGCTTGGACTGATGGTTTAATTTTCCGAACTTGACAAATACCATGAACATCCGGACCAGTGTCATGAAGGCCGGGAAATGATTTAAGAGAAGAAGAAGAGGAAGAACCAGGAGGAGGTAAATCTGGTTTTGGAGGAGGTTTACATGAAGAGAAAGAAGTTGGAGGAGAAGTCTTGGGGGGTACCATACTTAACAAAGAAAGGGTATTTGGATTTAGTGCTTAGGGGTCCAACAGAAGGATCACCTGCCTCATATCGGTCTTGTAATTGGTGCTGAGTAGATTTTCGTCGAGCAAAACGACGAGAGGGAGGGAAATCATCGTCAGAATCTTGAAGACAATCATCACA
The DNA here is from genome assembly GCF_013358625.1 of Macadamia integrifolia. Taxonomy (NCBI): domain Eukaryota; kingdom Viridiplantae; phylum Streptophyta; class Magnoliopsida; order Proteales; family Proteaceae; genus Macadamia; species Macadamia integrifolia. Next base: position 43,512 of record NW_024868353.1, on the reverse strand, counting down.
GTCACAGAGGTCAAAGTATTTGTGATCAGTAACTGGATCTTGAAAAAAGTAGATCGGATCACCCTTGGAATCAAAAGATTTAATGGGTATTTTTTCTTGAATCATTCCAAAAGAGGTTGGAAAGGGAGAGGGATGGGGTCGAGGAACAGGGAAACGGATTTCTACTTCACCACTAGGATGAGTGATATATTCAGGATCCATAGACTGGATTGGTTCAGGAGGGGCTTGTGGCTGAGTTGCGGAGACCTGTTGTTCATAAGCTGTGACCCAAGAAGAGGGAAGAAGACGAAGAAGTTCGTCATTAGAAATTTGTCTAGGAACATAGGTACAGCAAGGGACTTGGTTAGAGTCCATGGTTATGAACAGTGCATCTTCAGAATGTCCTGTGAGAAGATCAAATGCATGATTCTGCAGGCGATAAGCCATCTGATAGTGCAAAGTCGCAGCCTTTGTAATTGCATTTTAGGGGACACCAGTAATATGGATCTGGAATTTCAAGGTTGTGGAGAGAAGAGGGTCAGACAAAGGGATATTAAAGTTGGGATACAGCGTTAAAAACACTGTTCCTACGTTCAAAGTGGTATGAATGGTGGCAATCACGGCATGTTGATACCGTAAGAATCGACTGTCAAGCAGTGCAACCCTAGAGACCACTGGGAGTCCTTTTCTTCCACGGAAAGAGAGAGCAAACTTGATAGCTCCTAGATGGAGATGAGTATAACCTTCTTGGATCCATTGAGGGATAAGATCCGAAGGTATCTCAAGACTGAAAAGCTGCTCTTTATCAGTAGCAGGGACCTGGAGTTGATCAAAGCGAGAGGCCTGGACCAATTCTTTTAAAGGAGGAGTCTTCTTTGGGCGAAGAAGAGCAGTCCATTTGGACTGGGTAGGTGTTTTGGGAAAGACGGTATAAGGGATACGAAGAGGAGTAGGAGTAGCAGGGATGACTTGATCATCAGGGACATAAGAGAGCTCATAAAGATATTCTAAAGAGGAAGAAGAAGAATGGGAAGAAGAAGAACGTCATGGAGAAGAAAACAGGGAAGAAGGGGAAGTGGAAGCCATTAACACTGAGTAAAATTGGAAAAACCCAAATCTGAACCAACACCACCTGCTGGAGAAACTGGAATAGGTAAAGACATAGCTAGTCGAGGCCGATCAAGAACCCCCTGACCATAGTACCTAACTGCAAAGCAACCCGAGCCAAACAGGGCACAAAACAGCATCCTTCGCCTGAATGCCCACAACGCTCAAGGGTCTTTTTCTGCCAGTAGGAACCATAAGTAGAGATTACTTGCAAAAGGGTGTGGCCTAGACTGTATCTTTAGCTATAGCAGGTTCAATCTAGACAAGAGGGATGGCCAGAAGAGGAGTTTAGCCGGAGAAGAAAGTCACACAAGGCTCTGATACCATTTTAGGAGGATAGAACGATTTTCACACAACATATGACAGAGTTTCTTCCACAACAGATCATTCATACTTCTTTGCTACATCAACTTTTGCGTAAGAATGCTCCTCCATAGTCTGCTGCTCACACAACAGCTATACAGGCTTTAAAGAAACTCTCTAAGCACCTCCCCACACTTCAAATTCCCTCTACTGGAAAAAGAATCTTACAAACAGATGCCAGTGATACTCACTGGGGTGCAGTTCTTCTTGAGGAACAACCTTCTACAGCTACAAGAACTATTTGCGGATACAAAAGTGGATCATTCAAGCCCTCTGAAACTCATTATCACTCTACATTTAAAGAGATTCTAGCAGTCAAAAGAGGCATAGAGAAGTTCCAATTCCATTTAATTGGCCATCAGTTCCTAGTCGAACTTGACATGTCCAGTTTCCCACGGATGCTTGAATTTCGACAAAAGCATCTCCCTCAGTCACAACTTCTCCGATGGGCTCAGTGGTTCTCCCAATGGTCTTTTGATGTGAAACACATTAAAGGAAAAGAAAATGTTTTGGCAGATTTCCTCTCCCGATCAACCTCAACCTTTGCCATTATCCCTTTACTTTTCCCCACAACCCCTGGAGCCTCCACCTCCCAGTCTCCACCACCACCACCAGATCATAACCTTTGTTGTTCTCTTCCTCCAGCTCTTCCCCCTGAAATCCTTCAAGACCTCACCTTGAGAACAGTCCTTTCATATAGCATGTCTACAGCCCTCCGACTTCTCGAAGTTTCTCTTCAAAGACATGGACTCCTCATCTCAAGACTTTGTTTTCATCCTGACTACCCTTTCCTAACAATGTTTACCTTTACTTCTCCTGCTGAAATCTCAGAATTTCCTCTCATCTACAAGTGCATATTCTGGCACCTCTGTTCTACCCACACCATCGCCCTTAATTTTCCCCTTCTTACCCTTCATTGGTTTTTAGGTCGATGGACAGATCCTCTTCACCACCATCATCCTCTTTACAACCACCACCAACCAGTTAATCCTATCCTACAGTTTCTCCAGTTGTTCACCCCACCAGAACAATGGCTTAATCTCTTGACTGGTTATCTCCCCTCCTCTGATGACCCATACCCGGATATTCCCCATATCATAATTCTCTTTCACCGACCCCCTGTCATCCATCAAACCTTTGATCCAAATCAACAACCCTGCCATCACATTCAATGTGTCTGATTTCCATGTCTATGGCATCAAACCATATGATCCTTACCACACTCGTTTCGGCCATCGAGACGAATGGAGAAGATTTCTTTCTACTACGTGTCGAGTCAATGACACTCTACCACAACAAGTACCGTCTCCACTCCTTGACCGTTTAGATAAGGCTTGGGATCTCCATCAATCCGGTCACCTTACTGATCCTCGAATCGGTATCATATCCTTTTGCACATTCCGATAAAGTGTGATACTTCAAGCTTGACTCCATGCACCTGTAGCACTTGCCTGTGGCAAGACAAGCGCAAGGGTTGTTATTATGACATGTCTGGTTTTGTTGCTGCTTTTGCCTTTTCTGCTGATTGCATTGTGATTTTTCCTCTGCTGGTACGTCTACATGATAGAAGGTGGGCCACATGGAGGAATGATTATTATTATTGTTATTGTTGTTGTTGTTATTGTTATTTATGATAGATATCAGAAAGATTTTATAGAAAAAAGGAGGTGACATATAAGAATAGTACAAGGTATAAAACACAATAAGAACACCGAGGGAAGGCGAATGGCCTAAACAACAGAGAAGAATGTGATGAGGTAAAAACCAAGATATATAAAGAATCCCTAGCCACTCCTACCCTAATCAGATCATTGACAATAGTATTTGCAGATCGCATCCTCCAAGAAAAAGAAAAGTTGCCTGACACTACAAGACTCCTCTCCTTCCTGATGAGATTCAGGAAGCACCATCCCCCTCCCCCCGATACACATGAAACTTTAGCCAGTGCACAAACCACCCAGGATGCTCCTTCCATAATCATCTGTCTGTCCATTATTTTAAGCTATTTCCTGCTCTTATATGCTTGCCTTCAGCTCTGCTGTTGAGTGTTGTTATAGGTTTGTTGTTTGTCGCATCCACAGCCTTGCCTTTGTCCCATGTCTGGTCAGGCTTGAATGACCTTTTATTGTAAGCTTCAGGTTGATGGGCTTCAAATGGAAAGCTATCAAGCTGTTGTTCAGCCTTGACAGTTGATGGATGACTAAATATGACTCAAAAGGCATCTTGTTTTTAGGTATTCAGTGTCAGAAAGCCCCCTATGTTCAGACTCTCGTAAAAAATTTGTAGCACAGTCGTGCACAGATCAATACTGGGAGAAGAGTGACTGGTCGTAGTAATGTGGGAGGAACTGAGCATTCAGGGCTTCAGTACGTTGCTTGCGGATCTTTGTTTGATCCTTTCATTTTTGTCTCGCTTTCTTCCTTTCAACAATTCTTTGCTCCTAGCACCAACATGAAAGCCAGTTGTTGAACAAACTAGACCTCCTCAGGGATCATCCTTCTAAAATGAAATGGTTTTTGTTTTTTCCATGATCGAGAGATCGGCCCTGGTTGACAGAGATGCCATACACGACCTTGGGGATACCATCTGACAAGGGGCCTTGAAGTTTGCTGCTACCATAGTATAATTGCTGATACTATACTTCTTTGGTGTTGGTCTCTGTGACAATATGTTAACCTCCAGTACCATACACATTTTAACTCCTACCTCCATGCCTGGCATATATAATGTCTGGTCACGTGTAAATGGTATGGTTTCAAGAAGTGAGGGTTACCGGTTGATATTGTTCTCTATCTTCCTATTGCAACATTGTTCTGTGTATTTCTGAGATTGTTCAATTGATACTGTTTATATTTGTTTTTTTTGTCCTTGTTAGCGAAACTGATTATTTTTTTCTTGGCTTAAGTAATAAGTTTCTGGGATTTTATTTAAATTAGAAGCCATGTATACTGTCAGGTGCAATTGATCGACAACTTTACCAACGAGAAAGGAATGACAAGTCATTGTTATAGGATAGCATATCGGTCAATGGAACGCTCACTTACAGATGAGGAGATTAATCAGTTGCAGGTATTTGGAGAACTTTCATGATTATAAAGTTTTATTAGGAAATTAATTGACATTTAAATTAATTATGTTTGTTTGTGGCTGCAGTGGAATGTAAGAGAAGCGGTGCAGAGCAAGTTGGCTGTTGTTCTGAGATAGATTTTTTATTTAGAAAAAGAAAAAAAGAAAAAAAACTGAAGCTGTAATTTTGTCATGTAGATTCCTTATTTTTGTATTTATGGAAAGAAATGAATAAATCTACAATTTATTTTTATTTCAGGCATTAGACTTTTCTTGTTTTCTTTGGCATTTAAACGAGATTTTCAGGCATCAGTCTGACTTTTCTTGTTTTCGGCACTTAAATGAGATTTTATAACCAATGTTGATGTTTCTTATGTGCTTAACTGATATGGTCCCAGTGGGTTTCGTAAGAGGCAACATGGCTTCTGCACTAGCATAGGGACCAATGGGAGCGAACATGAAAACATCAACAACGGTAGGATTTCCACCTTTCATGTGTGATGGGGTGGTCATTTTACCCTCTCATGTGTCTTGGCGTTGGGGTCATGTTGCCTTTTATGGTTCTTTTTTTCTTATTTTAAATTTGAATAATTAATTATAGCTTTATAGAAGTATGGGACCTATAAGCCATAATGGCATTTTAGTGATTTCAATGAGGTTTATTTTCATTTTTTATTGCCCGTTGGTTCATTATTTTGAGTTATATAGTAGGAAGATGTGGACAATTTGAACTATTGGATAGATCTATGGTAAGGTTTTTTTTTGGATGAATAAATGAATTCATTACCAAAGGAGAAAGAGGGGGAGGGGGAATATATAGCCCCTAGGGGCCAAGAAAGGAGGGGAGAAGAAAGAAGGGGAGCTTGAAGAATCAGGCAGGGTGAGAAGAGATACAAGAAGAGGGGAGGTTTCAGGAAACAATAATGAGTTTGTTCCTTGGGGAATCACAGCAAGCTGGGGGGTTCTTGCTCGTCCTACCTAATTCCTTATTCTCCCCCACCCTTCTTTCTCCTCCTCCCTCCTCTCCTTTCTTTGCCCCTAGGGGCTGTATCCCCCCCTCGCTTTTCTTTCCCCTTTGGTAATGAATTTTAAGATCAAATCCAATCAAATACTTTCCCATTCGTGTTCATGCATACATGTATTTTCTCAGCTATGCTTGTTTTTGCACACCTTGCAATTGTTCGTAGCTTTGTTTTATCACTTGACAAACTCTTTGTGCTAAAACTAGATATGTAAACAGGGGATATAGAGATCTATCTGCCCACAAATTTTGAATCCCACTTTGTTAACAAATATATGAGGCCATTTTGATAGAAAATTAGAAAGGTCCATTTTCACAACATTTGTCCATATTTTTTTATTCTAGGACTAAAGAACATAACTTCTTTGTGGACTTCCTCTTAAAGAAACGCTGTTTGAACTTTTTTGTTCAAGGGAGTGTTTCTAAAGTAGATTTTTCTTTCCTCATTTCCATGTTTGCATTGCACTACTATTTCTTATGGCAATCAAGAAATTTATGCACCCTCACAAACAAGCCTGCCAACCTTAATCAAATCATATCTAATATAAACAACTAGATTAAGGATTTGAACCTCACAGGTCATGATGGTTCACAACCTCCTTCAAATGATCCTAAACCCCATTGTTTTACCTTGGAAAGATTATTAAGTTTTCTTTTTTGAAGACACGTAATCTTCGTAGCTCACATCTTAGGAGTAGTTGCTTGAACTGATAGTATCAGACAACATATGGACATTTACGATGTATCATCTTTCTTATTTTCTCTACCTATCCACTTTTTTTGATAAAAAAAAAAAATGGTGAGGGGATTCTCCTTACCATTGGTAAAGGTAAACTTTTACCTTAATTGTTAACTGCCAAATCAAATATATAAGGTTAGGTGGATAGGAATTCTGTGAAAAGTATGGTGATGTTTATGACTTTGTAGTTTTCCTTATCAGTTAAGGACTAAGTTATCACGAGGCCACGGTGAATGAGTATCAGTTTAGCGTGGCCCATCAACAACTGTACAATAGGAGGTGAAATATATGGAGAGAGGGGTCACATCAGGACCGTCTCTTCCCTTCCTTCACCGCTAACTTTGTCCATTAGTTAATGTTATCTTTCGTTTCTTTCATCAAACAAAAAAGAAAAAACTCAAACATGTTAGACGATAACGAGTCACTAAAATAGTATGCTACAAAATTAAGGGCCCGATTGATAACGTTTCTGCCGTTTCTGTTTCAAGAAACAGCAGAAACATAAATTTCCGTTTCTAGAAACAGAAACAGAATTGAAGGTGTTTGATAAGTCATGTTTTTAGAAGTCGATAGTAACCAATGAAATAATGGCCACAAGTCGTTTCCAGAAACGGCGAAACAAGTTGAACTTGTTTCGCCTGGGTCGTTTCTTGAATCATAAATAAGTAAAAATTTCTATTTCTATTTCTGAAAATAAGTGAAACAAAACAATTTTATCAAACGCTTTTTACTCCGTTTCTGCTGTTTCTGGAAACAGAAACGGCAGAAACGCGTTTCTTGAAACGTTATCAAACGGGCCCTAAAAGTGATATAATTAAGTAAAATAATTTGTTTGGATGGAAAAAACCAAATGGTGATAATGATATAGTAAATTTCCAAAAAAATAAAAATAAAATGAGTAGGGATAGTGGACCTCACATTCTTCTCTTTAGTCAATTTTCAACATAGAATGATTATGCTGAAAAAAGCGTATCCCCTCCAGTAAGGTGGCAGTGAACTACATTGTCTCACATAGATCCTCTTCTTCCTCTTTTGCTAAGGAGTATCTTTGGTCTTATTTGTGAAAAAATAAAACTCATCAAAAATTTTAAAAAATTCTTTGGAAAGCCTTGAAAAATGGGTTGAGTACTAGAGCCAACCTTAAGAGATTCCTGCTGGTTGAGTACCTAAGTCCCCCATATCACTTAGAAAGGAAAACTAATTAGCACTTATTACTATTTCAAAAAAATATAGGCAGCATGGTTCTTAGGGTTAAGGACTAAACACTTTTATGGATCAACATAACAAATATATTAGTCAACTTGGCCAATCAACCCCATTTATCCAAGATAGATTACTTTTTTTTCCTTTTTGTGTTTGCTATCACCTACTATTTTATTTGGATGGCTAGAACTTATTGCTTCTAAATCCCCATTCTGTTTTATTTAACATTAACAAATGGATTAATGATCTTAATCATATCCAACATATCATCCTTGATAATTGCCAACCAATTAATGATACCTCGTTGTCAAGCTAGAATACCAAGGGTTTTAACCTAAAACATCTAGTGTTGTAGTTTGTGATGCAAGTTTTGATTCTTTCTCTTACATGACTAGATGGGCAATGATTATATTCTTAAGAGAAACATATGTTTGTGCCTCCTTAAACTTTGGTGATACAAGAAATGTACAAGAATTTGAAGCTAGGGGAATTCTTGAACGGTTGTAGCAAGCAAGACGATTAGGTCTCACTATCACCTCCGTTTAGACTGATTGTGAGGAGCTAATGAAGTTTCTGTGGCAAGGTAAAGAGAGTTGACCAAGGGAGGTATTTTCTTTCTTGTAAAATATGAGAAACAATTCTAGTCAATTTATAAAATTTTAAATGTAAAAAATAAAAACAAACTTTTGGTTTTTATTACTCATCAGTTAGCTAGGAGAGCTAGAACTAATGCTATTTTGGGGTTTATAAACGATAATCTTTCATCATTTATGCTTTAATAAATTTTATTTTCCAATAAAAGAAATAGAATAACTATATTATAAGTCCAAAAAAATTATTGTAAAAAATTAAGAAAAGAATAGCAAACTTCTCAATCTATCTACTCTCTCATTTTTCTTTTCTCATTAATATGTGATGGTCCCCTTGCTTGTCCTCTTTCAATATTTCGTTTTATTCTCTACTATTGACTTGACTTGTAAGATGCTAATATAAATGGGGTAATGTATAGATACTTTTCCTTAAAATTATAAAAAAGATATTACCAAGGTTGAAACTTCATCATTGTTAAAACAAACTTGTGATGTGAAACCGATCTAAGGATTGCTGTGACGTTTGACACTACTCCATTGTAGAGTGTTCAAGGATTTGATTAGTGAATCAACTCTCCCCTACGGCATCTAAAAATGCACCTCTACTAACCCACTAAGTATTCTTTCTAACTTTCTAAGAAGTGTGACCTTCTTAGGCCCCTATCCTGGCAAAAAAAAAAAATGCTTTTGATGTGATAATAAATTGTAACATGATTTGAGACTGATAGCAGTTGACTAACACTTATGACATCAATGACAAATATATATATATATATAAGAAAAAGAAAAAACAAACACCTACCATTGTCGGGTTTGAACCTAGGTATCCTTGATTTGAGCTTAGTATGCTACCTCTCTAGATTACATCCATCTAGATAACAAATAGTGGTATTGAAATTTCCGGTTTATAGGTTGGATTTACCTTGGTTTAACCTTAGTTTAACCCCTCCAAGGTTTGAACTAAACCATTCGATTGTACAATAGTAAATGCTATAGATTTAGCATTTAATGAATTTTATTTTCCAATAAAAGAAATAGAATAACTATATTATGAGTCCAAAAAATTTGTTATAAAAAATTAAGAAAAGAATAACAAACTTCTATTTCATAATCTATCTACTTTCTCATTTTTCTTTCCTCATTAATATATGAGGGATTCTTTGTCTGCCTTCTCTCAATATTTTGTTTTGTTCTCTACTATTGACTTGACTTGTAAAATGCTAATATAAACGGGGTAACATATTGATACTTTTTCCTTAAAAATATAAAAAAGATGTTACCAAGGTTGAAACTTTATCACTGTTAAAACGAACTCGTGATGTGAAGCCGATCCATGGATTGTCATGGTGTTTGGCACTATTCCTTTAGAGAGTGTTCAGGGATTTGATTAGTGAATCAACTCTCCCCTGCGACATCTAAAAATGCACCTCTATTAGCCCACTGTGTACTCTTTCTAGCTTTTCAAGAAGTGTGTGACCCTTTTAATCCCCAATCCTGGCAAAAAAAAAAAAAATTGCTTATGATGTGATAAGAAATTGTAAGAACCATACACCTCAGGAAGTGTGTGGTTCTGAGTTCGACTCCTCTTACTTTATTGGGTCCACTCACACGGGGGTGTTTAGTGCTCTTCACTGCTTTCAGTGAAAGTTGAATGGTTCTCATTCAACACCGGTATGACCTGGTCTATGCAGTTATAGGGTTCGTATAGACCCACGGGACTAGTACTCATCGTTAGCAAAAAAAAAAACCCCAAGTGGGTAGTCGAGTTGGCAAGGGACCTTCACCTCAAGAAGCATGTGGTTCTGAGTTCGACTCCTCTTACTTCCTTGGGGCCACTCACATGGGGGTGTTTAGTGTCCTTCACTGCTTTCAGTGAAATTTGAATGATTCTCATTCAACTCCAGTATAACTAGATCTATACAGTTGTGCGATTGGTATGGGCCTGCGGGACTACTCAGGTTGAAGGCCTGGATACTCGTTAAAAAAAAAATCCCATAAACCAATTTTTAAGGTGAGGGAACCTAAGATTATATCAACCCACATCAAATTCCTTTTGTAATTGATGTGATATGTGATCATATCATACTACCACACTTCTGAACCGATATTTTATAGTGGTCTATTCTTGATCAGATAACCTTTTTTAAGGGGCTTCACTCTATTTTAGGGTCTCTGCATAATGATAGATAGCTCTTTCCTAGTGGTTTCACTTTGACACTAGGTCACCCTTCTGAGTGAGGGTTGGGATCGATGATTGACTATTCTGATACCACTGTTTAGATTACCTTTTCTAAGGGGTTTTACCCTGCTTTATGGATAAGTAGTCATTTTTTAGTGACTTCACTTCGACACTACGTCGCCTTCTTGGTGAGGATTAGGACCGATGATTTATTGTTCTGATACCACTGTACAAGCCTTAGAAGAACTCAACCCCATAAATTAGCTTTTAAGTTGAGGTAACTCAAGACCATATCAACCCACAATAAATCCCTTTAATAATCGATATGAAATCATCCACCCATATGATTGATATGAGATTATAACAAAGTCGGACTAGATTCTACCCACATATCATTTGTCAAAGTCTCCTATTGATTGGGTCAAATCTTGTAATGCATTTGAAATTTTGAATTACATGCACAACATGGGTCAAGAATGAACTAAACATAGGCTCTAACTTAGCCTCTTTATAGTGCCAGTGAAATTAAGTATTTCCCTTGTGAGAAAATATTTAAAGACCATTAAGTTAGAAGTGAAATGAACTTGAAATTAATCTTTCAAAGGTAAAGTGAATAAAATAGAGCAATGAAGAAATTATAAACTTGCAATTAAGTTATTTGGTTAGAAGTAAAGTGATATTAAAACTTATGGTCACTAACTCACTATATAAAAGTGAAGAAATTAGAATTTCAAATTCTATTTTTTATTTAAAAGTGAAATAAAATTACTGGATTGCCCTATAGGTTTCTTCTCTTTCAAGAATTCCAAGGTTCTAAGTTTACACGACAATAAAATTTTATTGTTGTGTATAGTGGTGACAATGGATCATGACATATTCTGATTGGTTAGTTTTGAAACAAAAACTACTTTCTTCCACCCCCCATGTGTTATTTTTGTGAGGGTGTGTGAACAATTCAATTTCAGTTTAGTTTGAGATACAACATGTGGAATTTGAAACCAAATAGGAACCTCTTTTTTTAAACTATAATCAAATTGGCATAGTTTGATCTCAGTTTGATTTTTATTTGGTTCTTAATTCAGTTCATTATTTAGTTTTGACTCAATTTGTTTGGTTTGGGCTTTATTTTTGGTGTTTGGACAGATTTTTGTACATTTTTACCAACAAGAAAGCCTCTTGTTTGATAGGTCCATAATTTATCATTTTTTTTACATTAAAAAAAATTAAAAAATAAAAAGAATTTATCATCCACATTGATTAGAGAATGAAGTTTTCCTTCACCTGGTGGCGAAATTAAGCACTACATCCTAGGGTTCACAAACCCCTATAGGGTTTCCCAAAACCCCTTGTCATACATGTGTGCATTTACATCACCCATAGTGAATGGGAATGGATTTCCATTCATCATGGCCTTAGGAAAACTTTGTCCTTGATTAAAACTATAAATAAGAAAGGAAACATGCACAAGAGATTACCTCGATGTAGCTTTCTACGCAATGGAATGGATCTGGTTGTGGTACGTGTCAATCCACACGAATAGCAATGAACAAAGGATTATAGCTCGCTAAGCAATGATCCACCCTCCAAATCTAAGGATTGCAATGGAGACCCTTAGAGACACACTCTCTCAATTGAGAGAGAGAGAGAGAGAGAGAGAGAGAGAGAGAGCTCTTGAGATTAGGTTAGAAACCCTAATTGCTTTGTGGCCAACCCTCTTATTTATAGAGAATTTGTCAGCTAGGATTCCTAATCCTAGTGGGTCTATAATTACCTCAAGTGGGCGACCCACGAAGGAATCGGGTTAGGACCAATTCAATTAACAAAAACATTAAAAAGGAATAAATTTTATTATGTTCCTTATTAAGTTCAACTCGAACCGACATTTTCATCCTTGAAATTGAAATTGAATCAAACCAAGAAAATATTCTATATTTTGAAACCAAAATCGAACCGACTTGTTTTGATTCAATTTGATTTCGATTCTAAAATGATGACACCCTCAAATATTTGTGGACTCTCGAATCTTCCTAGACCCAAAACCACATATCCCAATATGGATTTTACTTGTCATGTTTGTCTCAAGCTGGCTTTGTGTTGTAAAGTGTTATGACCTTTATTTCATTAGACTCAGTCCCATTTGGGGTAGACTCATTTAACTCACTGAGTTGATTCATTCAAGTTGACAAATGAGGAGTAAAAATGTTCGATTGACTCAATGATGACCAGTCAGAGGAGGTCATGGGCTTGGGTTGAGATTGGGTTGGTCAAGTTTGTTATTTAACTAAACACCCATGATCCTCCACACACTAATGGGGACAACATTGTAAATTCCAGTCCCTACAAATAACCACCCAAAAACGGACGTATAATGGCCTCACACTTCTACCTTTCTTCTCTCTATGTTTCCATCCCTTCGTCTTCCTCCCTCCCCCCTCCTCCCACCCGGTGTTTGACTATGTTTCTATGTCCATAATCTCTTATCCCTGAATTCAACTTCACAATCTCTGTTGGTTCTTTGAAAATCAACACTGAAGCTCAATAGAGAGAGAGAGAGAGAGAGAGAGGTTTGATCATAGTTTTGTAATCTATGGCCCATGTAGAAGACAAGAAGAATGATGCTTGCATATATGTGGTTTCAGTATTGTTCTGCATCTCTGTTTTGGCCGGTGGAGTGTGCTTGACATTGTATATTACATTACAAGAGACGACATCGACGATATGGTATGCTATCGCCGGCCTGGTGCTTGTGGGGATTCCATGGGTGTTTTGGTTCCTAATATGCATGTATAGATGTTGTACATACCCTGTACCAGTCAATGAACAATGCTTATCAAACAGGAAAATTGCAGTACCAACAGCCCAAGCTGTTGTTGACGCGACGAGCGGTACAGCAACAGGTACATCTGATGATTCCCCAGCTGATTCTCCCGGTGGACGGCGTGTTCGTTTTGGAGATGCGACTGTTGTCGGTAGACAAGATTCTCACAGTGAGGACATGGATGGGTCTGTAGAGACTGAGTCAGACATCTCTCATGATGAACAAGGGTACCATGGGTCCGATACATTGGCGTCATCGAGTCGTCGTGAGTCTGAACAGCCATTAACCTTCTCAATATCATCCTGATAATGCTCAGAGAAGACTATAGTTTGAGGGTATAAAGGTGGGTTCCTTCACCAGCTTCTCATCATTGTGGTGTTTCTGGGGTCCTAATTAACAAGAGATTGAACCATTTGGGAGGCCCTTGCTATGCCTCTGGTTGCACGACCAGAATCGATCCTCTACCTGTACAAGAAGTTTCAATTAGAGTGCGAAGAAAAGGCTGGAGGCGGGAATCACGAGTAATCTTCCTTCCAAATTAGAGATGCAGCTACTAACGGTTCTATGTGAATATCTTATTGTTCTATGTGAATATGTTACTGTTTTCATGCTTTGCACAATGTGATACAAATGGGAAAAAAAAAAAAAAAACAGAACATTGAGATGACTTGATCATTTCACTTGACTTCATTAACATATCAAAACTATCTCCATTTGTCCTTTCTAGATTATTTCTCTGCACAAATGATAATGGAACACAAGATTTACGACAGGTTATGTAAGTCTTGAAGGAATTATTGTACACAACTATGTAGCCACCCTTCTTCGCTTCACTTGATAATTGGAAATTGATCTCTTCAACTACGTTCCATGTTCGGGGTACCCTAAACACATTTTTCAGCATCTTGTGGATCCATACAAAGTAGAACTAGAAAAACTGGAGGACATGAGCATATTCAACATTGTTGCAGTATCCCATGGTTGGAAAGATGGAATGATCCGTGGTGGAAGAATCTCTGCATCTTTGCTTTATTTACCCGTGTTTATTGTCATCTTGCCATTGGTGCCTGTAATATCTCGACTAAACAGTTTCTGCGATGAAGCTCTAGGAGGGTAAACAATGATGGCACAATAGATTCAAAGCCATAAACTAACAAAGATGTTGAAAATTGAGGTACATTAGTTAGGAGGGAGGAAAAGAAGGTTCTGTATTTTGGATATTTAGAATGAAGTATTGAAAGATCCTTTAACCAATGTATTACACAAGAAAATAGAAATTAAGCTACTGTAGAGGTAGGCACTCTTCAAATCCCAACCAATGAGAAAAGCCACGGCTGAAGTGACGATGTAACCACCATTCTGCTTATTTCCCCTTTTCCCTTCTCCCTCCTCCATGTAACATGCATCAAGCCTTTATTCGGACCACAAATGAACCTGTTTCACATTTTAAACACAAATAGACAAATATCAGCATGTTAAATTTATGATCCACACAAAATAAAGCTGTTTGTGGGGAGGTCAGAATGTGGCACCATGATTACAATGAAAGTTGAAAAGAGCATGAGATTATATATTATCAAAAAACTTAGTTTAGGTCATTAACGGTTCCAAGTAATGAACTCGGCTTCAATTTGTTTATGGTTCTGAAGAATAGTTCATTTTTAGGTAACTTGTCCCAAATGCCTAATGAAAATAATATGGAACCATTTCTCCACATGGTTTTCATCCCCCCTGGAAGAAAATAATATTTCTCAGGGAAGGTCACATGGTCCATGTTGAGTTCAAAATAAGGGACCTGAAAACCCAAAAACCATACTCCATCTAATATATTAGATTAAAGCTGGGGTCCATTCATCAGCTGGAGAAGACTCAAAATATGTAAAAGGGCTCGATTATATTGAACACTACTACTATAACTTGTGGACAGCTCAATTATATTGAATACTACTACTACTTTAACTTATTACAATTATATCTCCAACAAACTCCAAAAAATTGGAAGGAGCTCAGATGGTGATGATGACAGTTGCTATGAAAGTACTGTGGCAATATAAATTTCCCATGAATAACAAACATCAAGAGGAAAACTTAAATTAGGACTCTGGACGTGAAGTAGTAGCTACTAAAGTCTCAGAGGTGTAAGGATCCATGAATCACACCAAGTAGATGATGGTAACAGAACATCTCATGATTATCTATCGTCTTACGCTCTGAATGACACAAGGAAGAATCACTCACAATCTCAAAGTGCAAGGCCACAATCAAGGTTATCCATCTGCATCCCTAGATCACACAGTAAAACATTGTATATCCATTCCCTACCACCTTTTTGAATGCATGTACATTAAGCAAGTATAAAGGATTACTTCTTTTAACCTCCCTGCCAAAAATGTACCTCCACTCAGAAACCAGACTAAAATCTTTAAGACTCAAAGACCTGTAACTCACATGCAGGCAGGTTGGATATGTCTGCAGAAACTGCACAAGGGATACCCAAATTTGAAAGTGCTCCCCTTATGATCCCACATGGGAAGTACAGATGCATGCTTGTTGCTTGAGAAGCCTTGCTCTCATCTGTAGCCGATGAAGGTTCCTGAGACAGATCAGTGTTGGCTGGCGATTGATCAATTGACACACGTGTCAGCCAACGGAACCGGTTGTCTTGCAAAACGAATGTACCCTGCAAAGCAAATATATACAATGTCATAAAATGGCATTCACTTTTTTCTAAGTTCATCTTATCAGTTTTGCAACATCATAAAATGGCATTCAATATCTCTTAAGCTTATCAGACTTACCCTATGATTGGTCTTTAAGTTGTCAATCTGCTTCTTAAAGAGTTCCGACCAGAAATCTTTGCAAATGAACTTGATTGCTTCTAGATGATCACTGAACCTAGGCCTTTCTATGGTATACCTATCAAGAAGAGGATAAAAACAGGTAGAAGATCATACCTATCAAGAAGAGGATAAAAACAGGTAGAAGATCATACCTATTCATACAGCATTCATTTTATCCACCTTTTTATATTATAAAAAGTCCCACAAATCAGAATTTAATGGTGCAATATGAGTGAGGAGAAGGGAAATTTATCTCTATTTTAACCCAAATAAAGAATCCCAGTTAGATAAGGACCCCAAACAAAACAATCCTGTTAATGGAGAGCAAGGAATGTCTCTTCCCATATATGTGAGAACTAAGTACCCTGTTCCCAATCACAGGAAGAATAGGTAGCAAATTGATTTTGAAAAGAAAAAAAAAAGAAAAGGGAAGGAGAACTCAACCTGTGAAATGGGAAGAAAGCATGTTATAGAGAGTTTTATCTCTATTTAAGACAAAGAAAGAATCTCATTTAGACAAGGGCGTCAACAAGTTCTGGACTCATTTAGTCTGAACTTTCAATATGACACAGCCAGATTTCTCCCAAATTCTGGACTTCTCTGGCCTGGGGTTTGCATATCCTGCTGCTATACATATTATTCAGACCATTGTGTTATTGTTAGAGCTTTCTTATGTTGCTGAAGAATGATCCTTGTGTGGAGAGGTGTTGGAGTTGTTATAATATCATAAACTATTGAGGCATAACAGATGTTTCTATCCCTACGCATGAATGCTCTCACATGTTGCATGAAGTTTATTGGTGATTCTTGATGATCTGTGCATGTTATTCTATTTCTAAGCAAGAAGATTTCTCTTCCTACGTTGTTGCTCCAATGGCTTCCTAGATATGAACGCTGCAGTTGAATTTATTGGTGTTCACTTTATTTGCTCAGATAACTTTTATCATTCGGAGACCTTACTGTTGCTGCTTCTCCTGGTTACATTCTGTTATGACCTAACAGATGTATACTGGCGATATTGGGACCAAACAGGTTCTCTTTGTTTACTCCCCTGCATTATGCATTATGCATTATGCATTATTTGTCCACGTGTAGGTTACACGTGAGGAGGGGAGTATTGATATGATGGGAGTTATGAAGATT
The DNA here is from genome assembly GCF_013358625.1 of Macadamia integrifolia. Classification (NCBI taxonomy): domain Eukaryota; kingdom Viridiplantae; phylum Streptophyta; class Magnoliopsida; order Proteales; family Proteaceae; genus Macadamia; species Macadamia integrifolia. The sequence goes on along the minus strand of NW_024868353.1, from coordinate 26,464 downwards.
CTTTGCCTTGCCTGTGAAGTTTGTTTGCCTGTCTTCTTATTGAAGATCATATGTTATCAGCCTATCTTCTTATTTAAGATGATATGATATGTATGTCGTCTCATGAAGATTATTTTTCTTGCCTTTGAAGATTGTTTGCCTGCCTTCCTATTGAAGATTATATGTTACCGCCTATCTTCTTATCAAATATTATTAGTCTTCTTAAAAAATTACTCTTCCCATTGAAGATTTGTTATTGTGGATTTTTCCAATTGAAGATTTTTTATCTGCCATGGAGTTCTTCTTGTGGAAGATTTCTCCCTACTGTTTTATCTGAAGTTCTCCTAGTTAAAGATTCCAGATTTCTGGCATATAGCGGTGATTTGTTCATCTTCCACTGATGCTATTTTCTAAGCTTTTGCTATTGTAGTTAATATTTTCTAGCCTGCAATGATGAGTTATTCCTCTCCTACTACCGCTGATTTCTGGCCTATGGCTGATATTTTCTAAGTTTATATTGTTATCTGGATTTAGAGGGTGGCCTCAGCAGAACAGCAAGGCTGCTCCATTGCGACCTAGTGATCGCAGATTCAAGTTGGGAAACAGCCTCTCCGCGAAGCGGGGGTAAGGCTACGTACATTATGGCTCTTCCCAGACCCTGCAGGGCTGGAGCCTTGTGCACTGGATGGGCATTGTTATCTGGATTTCTTGACAAAGATATTTCTCTCTGTCGCTGCTGCTGGTGGCTCATATGTTTATGAGGTCCTATACCGTGATATATACCTATGCGTGTTTCACTGAGTGCGGGCACGCACGTGCACAGGGGGGTGTTGTGTTTTGATATACATTGTTGTGGCCCCTTAAGAGCTCGAGCTTTTGGACTAACCGGTTGTAACATGGTATCCAAGCCAGGTGTTCAATCCCTAGTAAGTGCCAGGTGTAATGCTGTGTTGTTATGCCCCCTTGGTGCCATCTGATGGTATCACGCATACAGCCGTGTGCATGTCACTGTGTGGGCATGCGCTTGCAGGGGGGTGTTGTGTGTTGATATATTTTGTTTTGGCCCTTAATAACTTGAGCTTTTGGGATTAAGCAGTTGCAAAAAATATGAAAAATCAAGGGGCAACTAATATGAGATAATCAATTCATAATTATAAAATTTAATTAACCTTCAGTTGTTTGGTCAGTACCGAAGAAAACAAAGGGAAAAAAAAAGTTACTAGTCAAAGAAGAATTGAAGAATTTATTCAATTCTTTGAGACCAGATCAAGAAACCTTTTTTAGGAGGAAGTGAATAAGAAACAAATTTCAAACATAATGATTCATAGAGAATTGAAAGGAAATAGTAAATTGTAACAGAAACTGATCCAGAACAACAAAAAAGCAATTTAAAATAAGATTTTCCACTTTGGACTGAGAACCTGCATCTATAAAGTAACCGTGATTGATGAATAAAGCTAACTGCAGCAACTAGTAGTTTATCAGCAGCTCAATAGCAAAAGTAACATGCTATAGACCCCAGAGAATCAACTCTCCATTTTTTCTTCTTGAGAATGGTTTTTTTTTTTTTTTTTTGGGGGGGGGGGNAAAAAAAAAAGAAAAGGGAAGGAGAACTCAACCTGTGAAATGGGAAGAAAGCATGTTATAGAGAGTTTTATCTCTATTTAAGACAAAGAAAGAATCTCATTTAGACAAGGGCGTCAACAAGTTCTGGACTCATTTAGTCTGAACTTTCAATATGACACAGCCAGATTTCTCCCAAATTCTGGACTTCTCTGGCCTGGGGTTTGCATATCCTGCTGCTATACATATTATTCAGACCATTGTGTTATTGCTAGAGCTTTCTTATGTTGCTGAAGAATGATCCTTGTGTGGAGAGGTGTTGGAGTTGTTATAATATCATAGATTATTGAGGCATAACAGATGTTTCTATCCCTACGCATGAATGCTCTCACATGTTGCATGAAGTTTATTGGTGATTCTTGATGATCTGTGCATGTTATTCTATTTCTAAGCAAGAAGATTTCTCTTCCTACGTTGTTGCTCCAATGGCTTCCTAGATATGAACCATAGTTTTTAAGGTGGTAAGGCGACGGAGGCGTTTGAGGGTACTTCGGAACGCCTTAGCGATAAGACGGGCATAAAGCGTCGCCTTATTGACTGAAGCGTTCCTGTGTAATTTTTTTATAAAACCAATCTATTTGGCTCAAATCCTAGTTAAATCCTATTACTCATATGTTAAATAAATATTAAAAGTTCATATTCATACTAATGTAAGATATTCATCAAGAAAACAAATCAATAAAGTGAATAAACTAAGTTCATCTTCATCAATCATCAATCATCAATCATCATCAATCATCAATCATCAATATTCAATCATCAATCATCAATCATCATACCATATTAACATATAATATAAATACATAATTATGAAACAAAATTATAAATATAAAGAAAAGAAGACATAAAAAATACAAGTATTTATTATACTTACCTCGATGATGCCAAAATGAGTGCTTAAGCCCTAAGGTCATCCACTATATTTCTACTCCTGTCAAAGAAGAATGAAGCTCACTGCTACCGGAGCAAACTCATTGCTGCGGGAGCAAAATGGTCGCCTAGATCAGTGGTTCTTCCTCGTTCCTTGATTCCTTCTCAAAGCCCTTTCTTAAAACCCTTGACAAAATCCAAACCCTGTTTGTGAATTGTGTTTTTGTATTGTTTGTTTTGGTTATTTTTGGTGGAGTAAAACTGATCCCATACATTTCAAGTGTTAACAAAATCATACACCTACCAATAAAAAATCTATATTTGGAATCTTCATCAAGTAATTTTAAAATGTGTTTTAAAAAAAAAACCATAAGGCGCCACTTCACGTAAGGCGGAGCACTGCCTTACCATCTCTAGACCGCATCAGCGCCAAGGCGCTGGTAAGGCGACGCCTTAGCAGCGCCTTAAAAACTATGATATGAACGCTACAGTTGAATTTATTGGTGTTCACTTTATTTGCTCAGATAACTTTTATCATTTGGAGACCTTACTGTTGCTGCTTCTCCTGGTTACATTCTGTTATGACCTAACAGATGTATGCTGGCGATATTGGGACCAAACAGGTTCTCTTTGTTTACTTCCCTGCATTATGCATTATTTGTCCACGTGTAGGTTACACGTGAGGGGGGGGGGGGAGTATTGATATGATGGGAGTTATGAAGATTATTTGCCTTGTCTGTGAAGTTTGTTTGCCTGTCTTCTTATTGAAGATCATATGTTATCAGCCTATCTTCTTATTTAAGATGATATGATATGTATGTCGTCTCACGAAGATTATTTTTCTTGCCTTTGAAGATTGTTTGCCTGCCTTCCTATTGAAGATTATATGTTACTGCCTATCTTCTTATCAAATATTATTAGTCTTCTTAAAAAATTACTCTTCCCATTGAAGATTTGTTATTGTGGATTTTTCCAATTGAAGATTTTTTATCTGCCATGGAGTTCTTCTTGTGGAAGATTTCTCCCTACTGTTTTATCTGAAGTTCTCCTAGTTAAAGATTCCAGATTTCTGGCATATAGCGGTGATTTGTTCATCTTCCACTGATGCTATTTCCTAAGCTTTTGCTATTGTAGTTAATATTTTCTAGCCTGCAATGATGAGTTATTCCTCTCCTACTACCGCCGATTTCTGGCCTATGGCTGATATTTTCTAAGTTTATATTGTTATCTGGATTTAGAGGATGGCCTCAGCAGAACAGCAAGGCTGCTCCATTGCGACCTAGTGATCGCAGATTCAAGTTGGGAAACAGCCTCTACGCGAAGCGGGGGTAAGGCTACGTACATTATGGCCCTTCCCAGACCCTGCAGGGCTGGAGCCTTGTGCACTGGATGGGCATTGTTATCTGGATTTCTTGACAAAGATATTTCTCTCTGTCGCTGCTGCTGGTGGCTCATATGTTTATGAGGTCCTATACCGTGATATATGCCTATGCGTGTTTCACTGAGTGTGGCCACGCACGTGCACAGGGGGGATGTTGTGTTTTGATATACATTGTTGCGGCCCCTTAAGAGCTCGAGCTTTTGGACTAACCGGTTGTAACATGGTATCCGAGCCAGGTGTTCAATCCCTAGTAAGTGCCAGGTGTAATGCTGTGTTGTTATGCCCCCTTGGTGCCATGTGATGGTATCACGCGTACAGCCGTGTGCATGTCACTGTGTGGGCATGCGCTTGCAGGGGGGTGTTGTGTGTTGATATATTTTGTTTTGGCCCTTAATAACTTGAGCTTTTGGGATTAAGCAGTTGCAACAAATATGAAAAATCAAGGGGCAACTAATATGAGATAATCATTTCATAATTATAAAATTTAATTAACCTTCAGTTGTTTGGTCAGTACCGAAGAAAACAATGGGAAAAAAAAAGTTACTAGTCAAAGAAGAATTGAAGAATTTATTCAATTCTTTGAGACCAGATCAAGAAACTTTTTTTAGGAGGAAGTGAATAAGAAACAAATTTCAAACATAATGATTCATAGAGAATTGAAAGGAAATAGTAAATTGTAACAGAAACTGATCCAGAACAACAAAAAATCAATTTAAAATAAGATTTTCCACTTTGGACTGAGAACCTGCATCTATAAAGTAACTGTGATTGATGAATAAAGCTAACTGCAGCAACTAGTAGTTTATCAGCAGCTCAATAGCGAAAGTAACATGCTATAGACCCCAGAGAATCAACTCTCCATTTTTTCTTCTTGAGGATGGTTTTTTTTTGTTTTTTGGGGGGGGGGGGAGCCAGCCAACAGGGAAGGTGGGGGACAGTTCTTCAATAGTGTACGCCACCAGCTTAGACACCTTTTTCCCTAAAATCAACCTTTTCATTCAAATACCCGAACTCTACTTGCAACAAACATAGCTTGCATATTAATAGACTCCTAATAATCCAATTCCTACAAGGATTTGCAAAAGAAAAATAAAGCCAAAAAGGAAATAGAGAATACAGTCAGAAAATGTTTTAGGATTTGCCACCACATCTTTGCATGCAAAGAAAGCTGGAGTGCACTAGCATGCCCAGCAATCAAACTACTGCGCTTTAGCGCCTGATTTTCCTAATACTAAGTTAACTTCACCACACAAGCAGACTGTATAATTAGATGAAATTACAACCAGATCCCCAAACTCAATAAAAACAAAAATTAACTGGAAAGCGTGCAAATCCATGACGTCCTCACTGTGATTCAGTCCATAATTTTTCAAATCCTTCAATTCCCTCCACTTCATGGCCTCCCAAAGACCAAGGAAACCTCTCCATGCTTATATGGTGGAACTTAAATCTCATTTCATTTTTGGCTTTCTTTTCCTCAAGTTTTCTCTATTAGGAGAGATACTTGTTCTTTTAGCCCATGTAATCACTAGGGAGTGAAACACTCCCAGATTACTTTTGAATTAAAACATTTGATTCGTTCATTCAAGAAGTACCATTGATTACAGAACTAATGCCACATTTTTACCAAAATCCCCAAGAAAGAGGGAGTTGAGGATCCATAAAACTGTTTTGGTTTGTTTTATAGGCCATCCAAACCTATATCCAAGGTGTTAAACCACATTAAAGATCACTGACTCAGTTTGACATAGCAGTTGAGGAGTTTTTTTATGTAACCTAAGCTTACTGTAATGTTGTGTATTTGCTTTTTAAATTGTCAACCCGTATGTTAAAGTGGCACTGTTATGACTGATATCCTTAACAAGGTTTAAGTATCCTTCCATATCCACCAATATGTATCGTATATTTAAGGTATTGATACAATATGCGATACGATACAGTACTGATACGATTCCTAAAAAAGTTTGTTATTAGTACATGTCTAATATTAGTACATTTGTACAAAACCTCATCCTTTATATATAATCAATTGAATGCACTTATCTAACCGTACTTTGTTCTCCTTTTTCTTACATGATATATTTTACATATTTATAGTGTTTTATGCTTCAAAATTGTATTTTTGCATGTATGCTAAGCATTTCCATACGTTCTTGACCATCTCCATACATATCATTACCTGATAATGTCTCTCTGATATGATATGATACGTCTCTTAATCACCCTTCCAATATGATATCCCAATACCGATACTTTAAACCTTGATCCTGAGATTGTCGTTGTCAAGATATCAAGTATCTGAATCAGGCAGTGTATCAAAAATCTGGTTTTTAGAAACATCTCAAAGACACATGGGAGAGACACTAGATGACACACATGGATAAGCTGATGACACATGCAAAACAAAGGTTTAAAGCATTGTGCACCACAGATAAGCAATAAATACTGATATCCAACCAGCGTCAAGTTATCTATCTTCATAGCATAGGTGACAAGGTGCCGCCTAGGTTTTTGAGTGGGTTTCCAAGGGCTGGGTGCGCACCCGCATTATTCTAACTTAATAAGGCAGGAGGCACCTTGGGACACCAAAATCCTTAGGTGGGTTTTTTTTTTTTCTTAACTTATGTCTTCTTTTTTCTCTAAATAATTTTTTTTTTTTTTTTTTTTTTAACATTATTATAGGTTTGTGTAAAGGTGAGAATCATGCAATCATTCAGTACCCATAAAGAATAAAAGGGCATACCCATTGCATGAGACTCCTGCAACTGCGAGGTCTAGGGAGGGTCATAATGTACACAACCTTACCCCTGCTTCACAGAGAGGTTGCTTCCTGATGCAAACCCACGACCACTAGGTAGCAATGGAAGAACCTTACCGTTGCACTAAGGTCTGCCCTCTTCCCAAAAAGAATAACTAAATTACTTAAGAAAGAATTGAACTTCACTAGTTCACTTCTCTTGTTCTCCTACTCTTGCCTATTTATGTTTTTTTTTTTTCTCCTATAAACAATGTTGTTTCTAACATAACATTGTTGTTGTTAAGTTATAATGATTTTGCTAGCTATAGTGGCAAATTAAAGCATTGATTCAATGTGTATTGTTGTTGCCGTAATTAAGTGTGTCAACCGGTCGGTCTCAACGGGTTTCAGTTAGGCCTTCATCGGTCCTACCAATTTGACAATTAGGACCACAGATTGTGAACGCTCGATTAAAGAATCGGTCTTCAAATCTCAGCACGATAGCCAATTGGTAAACAGGCGGTCGGTTGTTGGACTTAATCGGGCTATATCCCAACAAGTATTATTGGTCATTGCACCTAGAAGAAGAATAGCGGAGTTGCAGGGGATTGTTACTTTAGGCTAAACAGGGAAAAGGCCCCCGCTCTGTGAGGGTGAGAAGGCTACAATAGGCAGAGCTAGACGCCATTGACAATAGAAGAGAGAGATGCTGGCAGACAGGCCACTGACATGGGAGAGTGAGAGAAAGAGACGAAGGGTTACAAAATAGCGGAACTCACTCCATCACTCTATCCACTGCTAAATTGCTAACCTTCAAATCAATGTTGAATCAAAGCCCCAATCAACTCCAAAATGTTTAGTGGCGGATGGGAGGAGATTGCTGCAACTTTGGAGTTCACATAGATGGGATGAGCTTGTTTGCAACTTTCATGGGAAGGAAGAGGAGGCAGGGAATCCAAAATCTCAAATTTGCTTGGGTGATGTAGATCGAGAATGTAGAACTAGAATCACAAGTGATCCTAATCCTAGGCAGGATCTGAAATTCTGGCTGAATAGAGATGCCCTCCAATAAGCTTGGTTCTAACTCTCAAACACTCTCACAGAAAAAAAAAAATAAAAGAAAAATAAGAAAAAGAAAGAGAATTCGATAGAGAGTTGAAAAGGGGAAAGAAGAACTATTGAATGGACATCTCACCCCTCAGGTTTAGGCATCTCACCTAGGGTATCTCACCCAACTGCATGCCACAGCACAACAACATAAGCCATCTTTTATTTTATTTTATTTTTAATTAATAAATTCGTGTTCAATGTTATAGCCCCTTACAAACTTATATAAAAGACTTAAAACTGATTCAAGTCCTAAAAAGGAAAGGCCTAACCAATCCTTAACAAATTGGGAAACCTAAACTGACTAGGAAACTGAAATAACAAAGGAAATAGACTCAAAATAGGACTCTAACTAAACTAATAAATTAAATCTCGTTTTCCTACTTTCTACCCATATTTTAGGTTCATTACAAAGAAAACCCATGGGATCAAAGGCCTAACACATATATAACCCAACCTAAGGCTTATTTACAATAAAATAAGCCCATTAAGTGACTTATCTACATCAACTCTCCCTCTCTTAGAAAAATTCGAGTGTGAGGGTGATTATAGCATAGTGCACGTCCCTCTTCAGGCCGTAGAAAAATTTAGGTACCTCTTTGATAATAAGGATGTAGTCTAGACTGTGAGGAGCTCGATCTTCAAGATACTTTAATGGGATGACGAACTCCACATACTCAACTTCAACAACCTCAAATGTATCTATGGGATCATCCATATGAACGCCTTCAACCACTGTGTTCTTGACCTCCAAAATTTCAATCTTAAGCTCCTTAGGATCTTCCTCTTGGCTGTTCGCAGTCATCACAGTTGTTGTAGTGTCAAGTTCCTTAGTCTCAACCTCATTGTCCATTGTGACAACCTTATTGCTTTCAAATTCTTCCACATGAGTCTCGTTGATGGGAACATCAATGACTAGCTCTTCCTTGACAATAGGAATTACTGGAATTTCTTCAACACTAACCTTAACTTCTGACTTTAGTTCATTGGTTGGAGGTGTCTTCTCTTGTTGCACCTTCGCAATTTGTTGCAACATAATGACCACGTGGTCAAACAATTCCTTCATGCTCTTGTCACCTGTGGGTGGTTTTTGAGGTGTAATTGGAGAGAACTCTGGTGGAAGGAAGTACATACTTCGTTCACGTTTAGATAGGTGCATGCCCGCTAACTCGTACATCTCGTCCCAAGTTCTAGGCTCACGCCCTTGAGCTTGAAGTTGCCTTTCACGGACTCTCCATTATATTCGAACACAATCACCCATTTGGGAGCAAATGTATTGAAGTCGTTGCGTCTCTATCAAGTTGTAGTTGTCAAAGTACACATCTAGTTCATACATCCATTCAAGGAATATGTGTGAAGAAAGTTTCTCACGAAATTCATGTGGCTCCATGTTTGGTCTGGCTAGGCTCTGATACTAAATAATGCAGAACTAAAATCACAAGTGATCTTAATCCCAGGCAGGATCTGAAATTCTTGTTGAATAGTCCCAAGTCTTGTTCTTCTGTAGAGATTCCATTTCCTCCATCATAGCTGTCATCCATTTATCATGCTGTGCATCACTCAAAGCCTCATGGTAGGAAGATGGATCACCTGTACCTACAATGAGGGCATAGGCAGCCATGTCCTCAAACCCATATCTCATAGGTGCTTTGTGAGTACGCTTCCCTTTACCCTTTGCCACAGTATAGGGAACTTTTACTGCTTCCTGTTGTCCTGGTAAGTCACTTGATGACTCATTCTCTCTTGTTGTTTCTAACTGACCTAACTCCACCTGCACAGTAGAACCTTCTTTATTTTCATCAACTGCTTGTGAATTGTAATTTGAGTTCACTATATGAGACTCATCAAACACAACGTCTCTGCTAACCACAACTTTCTGTGAACTTGGATCACACAACTTGAATCCCTTTACACCTTTTTTAAAAACAAGAAAGATACATTGCTTAGACTTTGAGTATAACTTGGAACGCTGCTCACTCTCAACATGCGCATAGGCTGGACAACCAAATATTTTTAGAATAGAATAATCTACTGGTTTTCCTGTCCATACCTCTTCAGGAATTTTACAATCAATCGCCTTTAATGGAGACCTATTGATGAGGAAACATGCCATGTTCACTGCTTCTGCCCAAAATCTCTTGCTCAACCCTGCATTCAGCCTCATACTCCGAGCTCTTTCTAGAAGTGTGTTCTATTCATCCTTTCAGCTACACCATTTTGCTGTGGTGTCTTTGGAACCGTGAAGTGACGTGTACACTTTCTCACAATAAATAAATAAAAGAAAAATAAGAAAAAAAGAAAGAGAGTTTGATGGAGAGTTGAGAAGGGGGAAGAAGAGCTAGTGAATGGGCATTCTCACCCCTCAAGTTTAGGCATCTCACCCAAACTGCATCCCACAGCACAACAACATAAACCATTTTTTTTTTTTCATTAATAAATTCCTGTTCAATGTTGTAGTCCCTTACAAACTTATATAAAAGACTCAAAACTGACTCAAACCCTAAAAAGGAAAGGCCTAACCCAATCCTTAACTAATCAAAAAACCTAAACTGACTAGGAAACTAAAATAACAAAGGAAATAGACTCAAAATAGGGCTCTAATTAAACGAATAAATTAAATCCCGTTTTCCTACTTCCTTCCCATATTTTGGGCCCATTAAAGGAGTTCATTACAAAGAAAACCCATAAGATCAAAGGCCCAACACCTACATAACCCAACCTAAGACTTATTTGCAATAAAATAAGCCCATTAAGTGACTTATCTACATCATTGAGCCTACAAAAGAAAGGGACTGCTGGTTCCATCAAACCAAACCAGCCAGCCCCAATGTTGGCCCATCAAACCAACCCAAACCATAAATTACTGTCCATATGAACAGTACCCATGAACAATAATTTGGTCCCTTTTTGTTTCCTTTTTTGTGTTAACAAGTAGCCAAAGTCAGATTTAGCCTCCTAGAATAGTCCTTTATTGTCTTATGTTAGTTCTTAGAGTCGAGTCAGTAGTTAGTTACTAAAAGTCATTAGTTTCTATTTAGTGTTAGTTTCTTTTTTTTAGTTTGTTTGTAAATTGTAAGGTTGTGCCTAGCCTATTTAAAGAGGCCTTTGTAATCAATTTGAGGAGATTGAATGAAGTTTATTTGAGACGGCTATTTGTTGTTTTTTTGTGGGATACAGTTGGGTGAGAGGCCCAGGTTGAGATGCCTAAACTTGAGGGGTGAGATGCCCAAAACCCCCAAAACCGACCTTCTCCTTCCCCCCTTCTCAACCTCCCCCCCAATCGGTTCTCTATTCTTGTTCTTATGTTCTTCGTTAATCCCCTGCGAGAGTGATTTGAGAGTGTTTAATACTTGTTTTGAAGCCCTCTAAGATTGCCGATCAGAAGACACCCCCAACCCAGGCTACCAAATCCAGCTTCAAGGTTTTCCTGGGAAGAATGGTCAAGCACATAACTTCCGGACCAGATCTCTAATCACTACAGGATTTTGAGGGTTTATTGAGGACCTTAGGAGAATTACTTGATCTAAATTTGAGGATCATCCGACACTTCCAGCCCTAAGTCTTGAAAAAATCACCAAAAGTTTCCTTTTCTTGCAACCGGCAGATCTCTCAATCAAGCGGGCAGAATTTGTTCAATTTTTGATAGTTTGTTACCTCATATAGGATCTTCATTCGATCCAAAATTGCTTGTGGTTTGTGAGCAATCAAAATCTCATCTATACAACTCTATTTTCCCGATCTGAGTTTCTGTCATAGTTTTTAAAGCGCTGGTAAGGCGCTGCTAAGGCGTCGCCTTACCAGCGCCTTGGCGTTGATGCGGTCTAGAGATGGTATCCGCCTTACGTGAAGTGGCTCCTTATGGGTTTTTTTATTGGTAGGTGTATGGTTTTGTTAACACTTGAGATGTATGGGATCAACTTTACTCCACCAAAAATAACCAAAACAAGCAAAACAAAAACACGATTCACAAATAGGATTTGGATTTTGTCAAGGGTTTTAAGAAAAGGCTTTGAGAAGGAATCAAGGAAGAAGGAAGAACCACTGATCCAGGCGATCATTTTGCTCCGGCAGCGGTGAGCTTTCTCCGACAGTGGTGAGCTTCCTTCTTCTTTGACAGGAGTAGAAATATAGTGGATGACCTTAGGGCTTAGGCACTCATTTTGACATCATAGAGGTAAGTATAATAAATACTTGTATTTTTTATGTTTTTTTTTTTTTTTTTTTTTTTTTTTTTTTTTTTTTTTTTTTTTAATATTTATAATTTTCTCTCACAATTATGTATTTATATTTTATGTTAATATATTATGATGATTAATGATTGATGATTGATGAATATGAACTTAGTTTATTCACTTTATTGATTTGTTTTCTTGATGAATATCTTACATTGGTATGAATATGAACCTTTAATATTTATTTAACATATGAGTAATAGGATTCAACCAGGATTTGAGCCAAATAAATTGGTTTTATAAAAAAATTACACAGGAACGCTTTAGTCAATAAGGCAACACTTCATGCCCGCCTTATCAGTAAGGCGCTCCGAAAGACCCTCAAACGCCTCCGTTGCCTTAACGCCTTAAAAACTATGGTTTCTGTTGAATCTAAACTTGATTTGTATGTTGGAGTTTATGATGGATCCTACTAGGACTAATTACCCTTGGTAATACATCATTAGGCCTCAGCAATTACAATAGTTTTTCACGTTTCAGGTCTTGTTGCAAAGAGTTAAGACTTAAGAGTAGGATGTTTTTCAGATCATCGCCTCACGGAGCTATAATGGGAAGTTAGAATGCTCTGAGAGAGAAAAAGAGATGAGACAGGATGGACCAAGCTTTAATACTTTAATAATTTTGTGACTTCTAACTGGATATTACGGATAAACTATCATATCAATTGCCAAGTGCCAAAGGTGTTTAAAACCTTTATAGTCAAACCGCATTAAAAATTCACTCTGTTAGTCATTTTGGTCAGGTCGTCGGGTTACCAACTTACCATCGGTCTCCCACTCTACACCGGGAAAAACCGATTGATAATCAGTTGGTCCTTAAGCCCGGCACAGTTACAAATCGGTCAGGTCGGTCAGTTTTTTATTGATCTGCCCCGCTGGTTCGGGCCTGTAATTGACACCCTTAGCCGTAATTCTGTAAGCATAATTATATTATTCCTATACTATACTGGATATAATGGATATATAAAAATACAAGCGGGCGCCTTGTCGCAGGCCCTCCAACGCCATGGGTCACCTAGGCGACTTAACAACCATGATTCATACTATCTATGTGATTCAAATTTGCATTACCAAGTGCAATATCAAACTTAGTTATAAGTCATAAGAAACAATAAAGCAATAAGGTTTGAAAAGGAAAATCTTTCGCATATTAGATATTGGTTTAACCTATTCTCTAAGGACCAAATCTAGCAAGCAATATGCAAGCACAAACATACTATTAAGTATTAAGTAACATACCTTGAGTATATACACATTAACCGTACTACCACTCTAAGCGTCACATATTAGTCAAACAAGCCTGCTGTAGTATGTAACTATTAATAACGAGTACTAAACAACAAAAATAATGATACATTATATATCACAAATCTTTCAAGATGATCCAAATCTAGGTGAGTTTTCCAGTTTAGATGTGATTCCCAGCAAAACTAGCAAAAGATTCAAAGCCCCAAAAAAAATTAAGTTTTTTAACATACTTCAACCCATGACTTTGATGTTAGATATCCACTTTCATGAGCTTTTTTTTTTTTTTTTTTGCTTGTTTAATCATTCTTCCTGTGTCACTTAGGTTTTGGTCAAAAAAACAAAGGAAGAAATTTTCTTTCATAAGCTGCTGGGATGTTTGGGTCTTGAGAGCCTATTGATCAAGTGTATCAATACCGTATCAGTGATACATAATTTTTTTTTTCTGTAGAATTTGCGCATCGTATCGTATCGACTTGGTCAATCTCGATACATATCAACCATATCAGTTGTATTGTATCGATACTGATCCATGATTGTGGTAACACTGCTTCAGTTGTAAAGCCTGTAGGTTGTTGTACCTCAGGCCTAGGATCAAATCTGCCTTCATTCCTACCTCCTTCCCCACAACTTTCATATCAAAGGGAAAAAACCAATTTACTTTCCCCTGCTCTCGAAGCAACCTGGTGCTGAAGTAAATTTAGGAGCATAACGGAAATATTGGCTCCAAACTGGATTACTGAAGTAGAAGAAATGGATGTAGATCTGCTATTCTACAACCCCCTTTAGTTCCAAGTAGGTATTTTGGAAATACACTAACACCAAGGGAACCTGTTGTCTCGTCCTTCTAGTCATTTTAATGAAATCACTTATCAGGTCATAAGCAAAAGATTCAGGATTCCTTAATGCTCTAAAGTGCATAAGATATTTCCCATCACTCATGAGCACTTGGATATGATACTATAGGGCCGTATCATTGCTCCCATGCTTGAATTGGGTACCTGAGACCAATGGTGCAAGGTAATTAAGCCATTAAGGTCACCCAACCCAAGTTCATCCTTCTAACAGGGATACCAAGTACAATCCTTCAAAGAGAGTTTATAAGGCCTAATTCTGAAGGCAGAAGATTCCATCGACTGGGAGCTCATTCATGCATACACTTTGGAAGAGTTGAGAAGGAGAATTGATGGTGTTTTGGCCCAGTTTTTTGGTAACTTGACAGAGGCCAGATGGGTGGAGGTTGCAAACTTAAAGGACCAGCTGGGCCAATTAGAGAAGAGAAACAATCTAAGATGGGATCTCAGAGTTGCAGAGGGGAAGAAATCATGCAATCACGCACTCACACAGAGCAAAATCCAATACTTTTCAATTCAATTCAATATGTTCCAATGTTTGGCTACAATGTATAAAGAAGCAAAACTAAAGACTCCTAGCTAGATTCGAAGACTAAAAATAACTTCAAACCAAACTCTATTTATCTATCTCCTAGGTATCCTACCCAAGGCAAACAAAAGACAAAAAACCAACCCTTGTTGGACCAAAAGCCAAAGTTGGATCAGTTCTATCTGGGTTTGGGTTTCCAAAGCCAGTCATGCTTATCCAACCAATCAAGTGCTACTGCATCAATTCTCCTCCTCCGAAAAGACCTCAACTTTGTCGAGCTTGGAGAAGGACTATGGAAGCTATATGAGTCAAAACAATGGAGGAGGAATGATCCTGGCATCCTGCTACTTTTTTTAGCTTAATATCGGGGAGTTCTTTAGCAAAAAGAAACTCCATAGCTTTGTTGTTGTGCTTGAAAGTCTAGGTATTCATGTACCCACAATGTTGTAACTTCTTATCAAACAGCCACAGTCGACCAAGAAAAATGACATATCTTCAGAGGGAGGACGTCACATTGTATTGTATCCACAAACTCACCAATAGAATAGATGAGCTAACACCTATCAGTAATTTTGAGATTAGTGTTGTTCACCCATCCAATTTTATAGGGATTTGGATGTGGCTCCGTCTGCAATCCTAACTTGCAAACAACATCTTCAGAGAAAACATTAATGCAACTACCTCCATCAACCATCGAACTACATAATTTGGTCATTACACTACTCACGGGTCTATAATATATTGTTGTGGACCTTGTGGTGCCCATCTTCATCCTTGGTGATCTTGTGAGTGGTTAAAACAGGATAAAGAACATAACAAAGGTGTCACTCCACATCACTAGTATTGCCGTTTACTTCACCTGGCTCATGCTCTACCTCTAAATCAATTGTCTCCAGACCAAGTTGTTCTCCTAGAACATAAGGTATAAAAGAATCCTTATCAATATAAGCTACCAAACAGTTGGGACACTGAGCATTGATATGTCCGTATCCTTTGCACGCAAAACACTGATGGCAGACTTTGGCATCATAGGAAGTATGTAAGAACCAAGCCAAGGTGGACAATATGGTTGATGAGGTTGTGAAGATGTCATAAATGAATCACTAGCATGTGGTTGGCTGAATGAATTTTTTCCTAGGAAGAAGACTATTGTTGATAGGAACTATTACCCCAAGGAAAAGTGTCAGTAAAAGTCCTTCGAATGTATAACAGCTTCAAATTTTCTTCTTCCTGATATTCTATTTTTACAACATCCTCCATTGTAGGCAATCGATTGGGTTCTAGAGCAACATTGATCTTGAGGGAACAAACCATTGTGGAAATTTTGCCACCCATACCTCTTCATCCCACTCAAAATCAGATCGAGTGGCTAATAATAACACCTGGCAATGTACTCGATTGTCATGCTTTCCTATCTCAACTATGCAAACTTGAGATGCATATGCTGCTTGTAGCCCGTAGGCAATAATCTACGGTTCATGGCTTCACTTATCTCAGCCCAAGTAGTGACTAACCCAGTGCCTCAAGTCTGATTCTGTTGTTGGTGCTTGATCCACCAGACACTAGCTATGCCTTTCAGCTAAGCATCTGGAAATAAGATCTTGTTGGTTTCAATCAACCCATACCATCTGAAAAAGATCTCCAAACTGTGAACCCAGTCAAAGTACTATTTTGGATTTGGGTTTCCAAAGCAAATCATGCTGGTCCAACCAGTCAAATGCTACTGCATTACTACTTTAGATGTCTTAGTTTTCAAAATATTCAAGCTAGCCATATGACAAAATAGCAGCACATGCCCCATCTTCTGATGCATCCAGCAGAAGAAGAGCCAACCAGGCTGATCGATTCCCCTTTTGGCCCATTTTTTGGTTTTCTTTTCACCAGCTTCTAGAGATTTCCAGCTGTAGCAGCTTATTTTCTATTTTGGAGTCCAACCAATTGGGCCGATCCCCACATTGTACACAAGTTTCTCTGATCAATACAAGTTGTTTGCTGCTAAAACAGTTTGGGTTCACTATGTGTTTGGCAGAGGATTCTCCTTGGCCAATTGGGTGGATTCCCAAGGCCATAAGAAGAGTTTGTTCATCATTATATTTCTGCTTCTGCTTTTCTTTCTAGTATTGCTTTGCTACTGCAGTTCTCATCCCATTCCCTCAACTCAAGCCTAGTATTCAGGTCAGTTTTACCCTGCAGATGCTCTGTTTCTTACTTAATTTTCAGCAACCTGCAGCTTCATATAGTTCTCTTGATACTGATATGTTAGTTCCGAAACTTTATCCACTAACTCTATTCATCTAACCCTCATAAATCCAATCCTTAAACCCCAATTCCCAACCGATGCATATCAGCTGATACAGTCAAAAAGTGGCTTTTCTACTGGAGTCAGCCTGATACGTCCGGTTGTATCGGTATTGGTGGTGACCGATGAACTAAAATTTCACCCATACTACCCTGTTCTATTTTGCCACAGCTTAGTTTCGGAACTTGTTAGAAACATCAGTTTTTTCCTGAAATTTCAGTCACCACTTCATCCCATCAAGACCCCAAGTTGACAGATTTTTACTTCATTCAGAGCCCTGGTTTGCGAGATATCAGTTTTTTTTTTTCCAATCGAGCCCCAGCTCTGCCTTGTCCCAATTCTGTCAAAATCTCAACTCTGATCTAAACTCTGAACAACCAGACTCCAGTGTTTCTGTTTGTCACTTGCATATTCTGTTAGTAGACCTTCCCTAACCTAAAGCAACCACTTCATTCTGCCCTAATTAAGCACAGGCATTAAAACCTTAATTTATGTAATTAGGTTCGAGTTTCCCAGTGCCACCATTTACCAATCAGTTTGATGTACCTAAATTAATCAAATTTTCCTCCACAACCAAAGAAACCATAACTAAGGTGAAATGTTCAAGTTCATTAAAACCTGAAAAATCAGAAAATCATCCAATTTTAGAGTACATAATTACATCAACATAATTTAGCCACTGACTAACTAATCAAATTCTTGATCTGATAATTGATCCATAGAGACCGATGCTACCCTCATGAAACTGGACAGTGAAGACATATTTCATATTCATAACTACTTAAAAGTACTTTTAACATCAATCCATGACCCATCGAAACCTAAAAAACTCACATGTAGAGAGTCAGGGGGGAAGAATATCAAATTATAGGATCATTAGAGGCTTTTTAAAATCAAATTTCTTGATCCGGACTATACGTACGATGAATATGAAGATTCAAAGAAGCACAAGAAAGATCTGTTTTAAGGGAGTTAACAAGAAGTTGTACCTCTCTGACAGCTGATGACCGACTTGATAACCAATGGCCTCGATCCTCCGAGCAGCAAGTTCTGGCTTAGAGGCATAGAATCGATTGCAGTAGGCTGAAACCATCTCTATCACCAAACTGTCCACGCAGCTCTCTGATACCTCTCTCCCCATTTCTCTCTATCTTTCTCTCCCTCTCTCTTTCTCTCTCTCTCTTACAGATCAGTTAGCAGACTACAATTCAACTGAAAAAAAGTCATACCAAAGAAAAAAAGTATTAAAAATTTACTGCACTTGCAGGTCTGTAATTATTCACTTTGGTATAATTAGGCCTCCGGCATGAATTTTTGCAGAATAGGATCTCTAACAAATTTAAAAAGACATTATTCATATTTTTCAGTTCAACCAAGTTTTCCATCACCCACGATAAAGTGTCAACCAGTTCAATTCTGACTAAATAGTTTGGTTTTGATTCAGTTCACAATGAACAAAGCACAAATCAAAACTGAGTTCCAATTTTTGAAATCAAAACCTAATAGTATTTCGGTTATCCAGTTTTATTCAGTTTCAAATAGCTAGTTTTCATTCATTTGGTTATTGGGTTCAATTACCGGGTCGAAATCATTTTGGTTCAGTTGAATTCCGTCCCTTGTCAGCAAGAGACTGCTATAGCTGCTCCAGCCCCTGCGACAGTGCCTACTCCACTTGCTACGATGGCTGCAATGCTGCATAGAATCAAAAAGGTCGGTCAGCAGTCCTCTCAAACACTAAATAAAACATCCAATCATAAATAAGAAAGGAACATCCAACTAATTCATTTGAGATGTTAACAAAGAGTTTCCATTTAATCAACATTCATTGAATGGTTAATAAGAACTCAAACCAATATTTACACTAGCAAAATAAGATTCTTAGCAAGCAAATTTCCATGAGATGCAACGGAAGAATCAAATTACAATTGTCCTCCAATTTCCCGAAACAGGAATTATCAAAGCCAAGTGTAGTAATTTCCAAACACCAACGTATGGCCTACATTTTTTGACTGTCCACCAATTACTCGGTTTCCCCTTCAAACCATACATACAAATTTTCACAGTAAAACTCCCCCACAGAAGAGGGGAAAAGAACAAAGGAACCGCCCAATTCATTACCTTTGAAGCTTGCTCATACAAAAACCAATACGATACAGAGCAACAGAGGAAAAACAAACAGAGCTGGAAAGATAGCTCTACAATACTCACTCAAACCCTATCACATGGATGAGAGAGAGAAACAAAACCCAATTACCCAGAAACAAAAATAGATGAAAAATAAAATAAAAAGCAAGGGAAAAAACCCCACTTACAGACAATGAAGTGATCCAAAAAATTTTAGAAAAAAAGAATTTCGTTGTTGGATAACTCAGATCCTCTTGGAAAAGATAGAGAGCTCTCGATCATGGATCTTCTTCTGCAAATGGGCATAGAAGAAGACTCTATTTTCACCTTTTCAGATGAGAAGGAAGAGGGTGACCTATACCCAACAAGGGAAAGCCTAATACCCTAGGCTGGATACGAGAAAACCCTAGATTAAGAAAGGAGAGAGATCATCTACCTGCTGCGACTGCAAGCAGCTCT
Source organism: Macadamia integrifolia (assembly GCF_013358625.1). Taxonomy (NCBI): domain Eukaryota; kingdom Viridiplantae; phylum Streptophyta; class Magnoliopsida; order Proteales; family Proteaceae; genus Macadamia; species Macadamia integrifolia. The sequence continues at coordinate 7,026 of NW_024868353.1, read as the reverse complement.
CAATTTCAGATCGAGTCGGCGAATGTGTTCTCGAGGCTGCGACTTCAAGCAGCTTCTAAGTGTTATAATTTGTTTCAGATCTACCTCTCGCGGTTTAAAATCGCTTTTTTCAGTTACGGTTTTATTGGTAAATTGTCTTTTAATCAGTTAAGAAGGGTCGGTTTTTCAGCTTTGGATCGAACCAAACCGACTAAATACTTAATTAAACCACAAAGTAAAGGTTGAAGAGAGAAATACCACAAAGTAATTATCTTACATATCTGAGATCAACCATAAATAATAAACGTGATTTATTTACAATTGATTATGGACCCACGATCTATTTCGAGAATGCATATTGAACACAGTCTAAGGCATCATAAAGTTGGATCACGAGAATTCATTTGAGCTGCTTTGTGGTTGTGTAGTATGTGGATTTTAATGTGCAGGTTTAAGATCAGTTGTAAGAATAAAAATTAAGGCTTTTCAATAAGGATTGCATCAAGCCATAAGCATGAAAATTGATGAGCAACTAGTGGAGTTTGATACAAAAGAGACAATAAAAAATTTGTTTGAAGAAAGCCAGTTATACAGACTGACCATGCCTTTACTTTTTCTTTTCTTTTTTTGAAGGAAAAAAAGGATGTTCCACGGTAGTGATCATAGCCCCCAGGACAAGCCCCGTACGGCAAGCAGCACTTCTGTAGAACCAATGGGTGATAGTGGGCATGCCAAGACTCGAACCCACAACCATGCCTTTACTTTAACCTCGTCACTTTGATGTTTTTTTATCATCCTTCCATTTTCTTTTCCCTTGGTAGCTACCTTATACCATAGGGATAATATATTTCAGGTTTCTTATGGTTTTGGATTTGCTTGTCGATCTTTTTGATGTGCTATTTCATAATATTTATAGTAAAATCGTTATCTTCACATGAATAGAATAGGGGAAAATAGAGTTCGAGTTTTTATTATTGGATTTTGCTTTCCTCTTTGTAGTTCAAGTTAGAGCTGTCAATTGGGACTGGTCTAATTAATTGGGGCGTGTGTTAGACAAGACTATAAAATTATCACTTATTAACGCAAAACCTTGGAATTAGTACTAATTAATAGAGGGATGATCTGGTTTTGTTTCCTATACTGTTCCCAGTTCTTAATTGGTTCAAAGATTAAAATACTGGTCACTAGAGCCCAAACAAAATTGTTTTTAGCACATTGGGCTCATAAAAATTTATAATAAAATTAGAGAATATAAATAGTGTGAAATTAATGCCCCATTTGAACGAGTATGCTTGGCTCAGAAGAGTGAATAGTGTTGTTGTACAATCCCGGTTGACATGAATCCTGTAGAACACAAATTAAAGACTGACCCGAAGGGAGCTTCGAGAATAGGCTCTGATGCCAAATTTAGATTCAAATATACTTCCTGTGTAAAAATGTTCAATCAATTGAGAGTCTTACCTGTAGGTTTGGCTGGGTACTCCTTATATAGGTGACATGAGTCTTTCTTATTGATCAAGAGGCTCAGGCGTGTGTCCACGGGCCTTCTCCCTATTGGAGGGATTATCCTTTATTGTGGCTGACCTGGTCGGGATCATAACGGTTAACTCAACTTGGGTTAGCTTCTCACAATGGCTAACCCGACCATGGTTAAGTCTTTCAACGGTTAACTCAACTGTGGTGAGCCTGGGATTAAGTAGCTTGGGGGTTTAGCAATCCTACCTAACCATGGTTAGTGATCAAGGATTAAATAACCGTCTAATCCTAGTTAGCTTCCTTGGGTAAGGTTACAAGAGTGGGGGGCCTCCCCTGTGAGTAGGTCGGGAGGTCGGGAGGTCGGGAGGTCCCAATTGCTGGTTGAGGAGCTTAGCTCAAGCTCGTGTCAATGAGACTGGTGTGCGGCCACTCGACCATTGTATGTGGTTGACGTGGTCAGGGGTTTAACCGCCCGACCATTGGGTGGTCAACGGGTATATGTGGTATATGAAATAGTGAGTGAAAAAAAGCAAACGCCCATATATAAACTCCCATAATTGGTACCTAATCGGTTCTAACCAGTTAATTGATTCGGTTTAGTTCGGATTCTAAAATATAAATCACTCTAATGGCTAAGACTAGAACCGACCTATTAATAATAAGTTTCAATTGATTTTGATTTTTAATTGATCGGTTCAGGTCTGTTTTAATCCCTAACCCAGATTGATACACCTAGGGCCCGTTTGATAACGCTTCCGCTGTTTTCGTTTCAAGAAACGACAGAAACATAAATTTCTGTTTCTGGGAACATAAACAAAATTTTGGGTGTTTGATAAACTTTGTTTCTTGAAACTCTTATTAGCGGCCATACGAGTCTCTATGCATGTGGTTAAACCCAGGTTTCTGGTTCAACACCGACATTCAAAACAAACACCAGAGTTCGATTGTTATCACGGGTGAAGGAAATGGATTCATTCAATACGAGGATATCAGCAGTGATGAGAACAGAGTTGTTATTGAAAAGGAAACCAGCTTTGGGATCAAGAATTGTGGAAGAGGTTTACCAACAAACCTCAAAACTATATGAAACCCTAGATTACCCAAAGTTTTAACACTTACCAAGGCTCACGGTTCCTAGGAAAAAGAGAGACAACGAGCATGCGAGGGAGAGAGAAGAATGGGACAGAGCAAACGAGAGAGACAGAGAGAGAGAGCATACCTGCAGGTTCGAGCAGCAACAAGGATGGTGGTTGTCTGCTTCGTGCAGCTTGAGACAATGGAGTGGCTAGTCGTGACTTTCAACTAAGGCTCGACAATTTGGATTCTGGATGAAAGAGATGAAGGGCCTCCCGGCAGATCGAGATTCAGAATTAGGTAACGATTTACCGGAGAAGTGGAGAACTAGGGCAGAATTTGGAGTTGATTCCTCATTGATTGGGGCCTTGCAGCGGAGTGCCACCGGCAGATTGAGATCCAGAGTTCGATTACGATTTACGAATGTAAGAGGTAGGACTTGAGGAGTGGAAGAAGCGGCGACGAACCTGGCCGCCCCCTTCGCGGGACCCAGAGGTGATTAAGGAGTCCAGTAGCTTCACTATCGTTGAAGGGAGGCCTACTGTTGAAGAGGGTGACGATCGTGGTTGGTGTTCCACCAACGAGATGAAGCTCCCCGTCGTCAGGTACGCCGGAGAAGCAGAGCTCCCCGTCATCGGGTACGCAGGAGAAGCATAGCTCCTTCAACGAAAATCAGAGGAAGGGGGGTGTCGATCTTCAAATGAACATGATAAATTTTCATAATTTTTAAGTTGGTGTGTCGGTCGATCGTGGAATTGTGCCCCTTTTTTGTTTCGAGAAACAAGCGAAACAAGTAAAACTTGTTTCGTCATTCATGTTTCTTGAAGCATAAATTGTTATAAATTTCAATTTATGTTTCAAGAAACAAGTGGAACAAAACACTTTTACCAAACGGTATTTATGCCGTTTCTGTGTTTCTGAGAACAAGAAAACACAGAAACACGTTTCTGGTTACGTTATCAAACGGGCCCCTAGTTTAGGTGGAACTTGTGAAGTATGTTGGAATGGAGTCTCAGCCCTTGCAAGAACAAGCAATACAATCCCAAACAATCTGATGAGGAAGTCCAAGTGCAGCAGAATCTAATTCAGTTCCATTAAAACATCTAAATGAATTGAAATGTTTCAATTAACTGAATAATGTAATAGATTCAATATCATTTAAATAAATTTTTTCTTTACAACTATAGAGAGCAGTAATAAATTGTGACATAACTTGGCAAAAGAACCATTTGAGGAAGAAAAATTAGTACAATGATTCACACCCACTCTCAACATCAATCGGGAGCCGGGCCTCAACACCCTTCATACTGGAGCATGCAAAGTTTTCTATTGCAATGCCAGTGCCACTTGAAATTGCTTTCTCGCAACTTATCATGTATTGGAGTTATTACTAAATTTGCTCTAATTTATTCAATTTTATATTTTTTACTTTTACCACTCATTCATCTCAAGTCTCAACATCCTCATTTCAGCTACACTAAGTTGATTTACATTTTGTTTCTTTACTGTCCAACATTCAGCTTTGTACATCAGTGCCGGTTTTCATAATAGTCCTATAAAACTAAAAAAATAAATCGATCACATAACACTCCCAATACACCTATTCATTTGAGTTTTTAGCTTTCTTGGATCGGCTCAAACCCCATCTTATTCTTCTCATTAGTATCCCCACCTTCCAATATTGCCCCTTCTTTGGTTATTTCTTACAACGTGCTATTAAATTATTACTCATTTCAAGATTGCCTTTTCACTTATATGTCTTCTCCACTCACGTGCATGCCTTAGCCTTTGTTAATTGATTACCATAATTACAATATTACCATTATCATCACTAGGTATTTGAGTTATTTGTCATCTAGGAAGGGTCATAGTGAACCTAAGTAGGGTTTTGTGACCCGGGTTTCGCATCACACTAGTCACTACCAAGGTTCGAGATTTCGGTTTTGACCAAAACTTGGTCAGTCCTTACATCTTTCATCTGATATGGATTCGATTGGAATTCCTCCAGTAGTTGACAACCACCCCCGCCCCCACTTTTTGTGAACCTTTGTCTGTTGGCCCCTTAGATTAGGGGTGTCAATCGGTTGGGTCGGATCGGTCCGATTTTGATCGCGCTTAATTGGGCTTGAAGACTTTCAAAGGCTGTACTGTGTCCGCCCATTTAATTAATCGGACTTAGTTATTGAGGGCATGGTACTCTTTATATTCGGTTGGTCGGTCTCGGACTGTAATCGGGCTTTAGTTGGGTCTTAACCAGGCTACGAGTATGTTTAATGTTAAACGGGCCCTCTTTAAAATGTGCTCTTATATTCCAGTCCACTCATGCAAGCCCAAAAAAATGACAATAAATTAATAAATGATACCAAATATAACCATTATTTAAAATGTGAACATGTCTTTACTTTTTAGTTTTTACTCTTTAATTTGGGGGGTAAAATAGATATTCTACAATCATTAAAAGGTCAGGCCAGGCTGGTGCACAATAGGTTGGTCTCGATCAGGTGTTATTCAGTCAGTCTCGGTCGAGCATCCGATGGTCCAAGTAGTAGGACTGAGACCGACTGTTTGTAAACGGACCGGGCTCAAGCCCGACACGTTTAATAAATGGTCCGGGCCAGACCGGCCTATAAACGGTTGATCCCGATCGATTTAGTCAGGTCAGGCAAAAAATTGACACCCCTACCTTAGACCCTCTAGGTGGGCACCCTCCCAGACATTCTATACGTCAGAAAATTAAGGATCGTCTTAGACGTCAGGTTCTCTTCTCGACCTCTGATTATGAGTCTTCTGCTACTTCACCTCTTAAGGTTTGGATGGCTACCTCAAAGCCATATGAGGATCATGAGTCTCATCTGTTTCAACTGTGGAGGGTATGGTCTCTAATGGCTTTGTTTATATATATTTATTTCAGCTTCTTTTCTTTCCTCCCTTATTCATGTTACTTTTGTGTATGGTGATCCCAAGCATGACCTCAGGGAAAGATTTTGACATGAATTAGTTCTAATCAGCCATTCTGTATTTGGCCCATGGATGTGCAATGGAGATTTGAATGAAACTATTAATAGTGAGGAGAAGGTTGGGGGTCGTTTGAAGAGTTTGGCCTCAACTATTATTTTTTCTTCTGCACTGAATGATTGTGGTTTAGTGGAATTTAATTTTACATGTCCTCGTTTTTCTTCTCATCCTGTGGATAGTCATAATTTTCTTAACTTTGTTTCTCCTGAATTTCAGCTTCTCAAAATTCTACTTTAAATGCGGTTTTTACTGATGAAGGAATCAGATCTGCTGTGTTCCAAATTGAGGCTCTCAAGGTTCCCGGTCTAGATGGGATGCTGACTAAATTCTATCAAATCCATTGGAACATTGTTGGTGTTGATGTTACTAGGACTGTTAAGTGGTTTTTTTAGTCGGGATTTATGTTTAGAGGGTTTAATTGTGTTGTTACTGTGCTGATTCTGAAACAAAAGCACCCTAGCAACATTTTCTAATTTAGGCCTATTTGTTTATACTCTAATTGTCTAGTTGTGATTAGTGCCATTTGTGATAGCGGGAATGGGTATACAGGGCAGCTAGAATTGTAGTCGATGACATTGTTCATTTAGCTTTTTCTTTTTTCCTTTTGTAATTTTGAGTTTGTTCCTAGATCTTCCAACAGGGAAGCTCATGTTCTAGCAAAAGCGGCTGCCATGTTTGGCCTCTCACGGTCTTGGTGGTGTTCTCTCCCTCCTGTTCTTGTACACTTGGACTCTGGGAGGAGGTTTTCCTTTTCTTTTCATTCAATAAAGCTTGTGTGTTTCTGTCTCACCCCCAACCCTACCCCAAAAAAAAAAAAAAAAAAAAAAAGATCTTTTGCATTTTTAGGCTGTGTTTGGTAGCCAAGAGAAGAAAAAACTGACTCTTTTCTTGGTTCAAGACATGCTAAGCACAAAGAGAACTTCTTAAACCAAGAAAAAAATACAAATTCATATTGGGGATTGTAAAGTTTTCTTTTGCTCCAGAAAAAAAAAAAAAGAAAAAAAAAATCTTGCCAACAAAACAAGAAACACATAGCGAAAAAACAAAAACTTTTCTTTTCTTCTCTTCTCTTCTAATGATAACCAAATGTGCATACTTTTTTCTTTTTTTTTTAATATCTCACCATTTCATTTCATTTCTTTTCCTTTCTTTTCTAGATTCTTTTTTTTTTTTCTTTCTTTTCTTTTCTTCTCTTAGCTACCAAACACAAAGAAAAAGATTGAGATATTCTCTTTGTGCTTGGCATGTCCTAAACCAAGGGAAGATTCATTTTTTGAATTTCAAAATTCACCTTAAGAATGGTGAAGTTTCATTTTGCTGCAAGAAAAGAAAATCTTGTCAAAAATACAAGAAAACAAAAGAAAATACAAAACATTTTCTTCTCTTCTAATGGTAGCCAAACATTCATATTTTTTTCTATTTTCTTATCATTGCATTTCTTTTCTTCTCTTTTCTAGATTCTTTTTTTTTTTTTTTTTTTTT